>NW_027645729.1:55000-60000 GCF_949357685.1 Gobio gobio
TCACTAGCACACACACACGTCACTCGCACACACACACACACACACACACACACACACACGCACACACACACGCACACGTCACTCGCACACAGAGAGCGGAGATCGCACACACACGTCACTCGCACACACACACACGCGTCACTCGCACGCACACGTACACACAGGCGCGCGTCACTCACACATTCACACACACACACACACGTCACTCGCACGCACACATACACACACACACGTCACCCACACACACACACACGTCACTCGCACACACACACGTATATCGCACTGCACACACACGCACGAACGCACACACACGCACACAAACACACACACGTCACTCACACACACACACACACACACGTCACTAGCGCACACACACAGAAAGCGGAGACCGCACTGCACACACACACGTCACTCGCACACAGAGAGCGGAAATCGCACACACACACACGTCACTCGCACGCACGCACGCAAACACACACACGTCACTCACACACACACACGTCACTCGCACACAGATAGTGGAGATCGCACACACACACACACACACACACGTCACTCGCACACACACACACACACACACACGTCACTCGTACACACACACACACACACACACAAGTCACTCGCACACACACACACACACACACACACACACGTCACTCGCACGCACACGTACACACAGGCGCGCGTCACTCACACATTCACACACTCACACACACGTCACTCGCACGCACACATACACACACACACACGTCACTCGCACACACACACACACGTCACTCGCACACACATACGTCACTTGCACAGACACACGTCACTCGCACACACACACACGCGCATCACTCACATACACAGAGAGCGGATATCACACTGCACACACACACACACACACACGCACGCACACACACGCACGCAAACACACACACGTCACTCACACACACACACACACACACACGTCACACACACACACACGTCACTCGCACACACACACGTCACTGGCACACAGAGAGCGGAGATCGCACACACACACACACACACACGTCACTTGCACACACACATACACACACACGTCACTTGCACACACACACACACACACACACACACACACACACGTCACTTGCACACACACACACGTCACTAGCACACACACACGTCACTCGCACACACACACACACACACACACACACGCACACACACACGCACACGTCACTCGCACACAGAGAGCGGAGATCGCACACACACGTCACTCGCACACACACACACGCGTCACTCGCACGCACACGTACACACAGGCGCGCGTCACTCACACATTCACACACACACACGTCACTCGCACGCTCACATACACACACACACGTCACCCACACACACGTCACTCGCACACACACACGTCACTCGCACACACACACGTCACTCGCACACAGAGAGCGGAGATCGCACACACACACACACACGCGTCACTTGCACACACACACACACACGTCACTTGCACACACACACACACACACACGTCACTTGCACACACACACACGTCACTAGCACACACACACGTCACTCGCACACACACACACACACACACACACACACACACGCACACGTCACTCGCACACGCACACATGCGCGCACACACACACTCACACACACACACACGCGTCACTCGCACACACACACACCCATGTCACTCGCACACACACACAAACAAACAAACACACACACGCGCGCGTCACTCACACATTCACATTCACACACACACACACAAACAAACACACACCCACGTCACTCGCACACAGAGCGGAGATCGCACACACGCACACGTCACTCGCACACACACACACATGCGCGCACACACACACTCACACACACACGCGTCACTCGCACACAGAGCGGAGATCGCACACACGCACACGTCACTCGCACACACACACACATGCACGCACACACACACTCACACACACATGCGTCACTCGCACACAGAGCGGAGATCGCGCACACGTCACTCGCACACACACACACATGCGCGCACTCACACACACACTCACACACACACACGTCACTCGCGCACACACACACACACGTCACTCGCACGCACACGTACACACAGGCGCGCGTCACTCACACATTCACACACTCACACACACGTCACTCGCACGCACACATACACACACACACACGTCACTCGCACACACACACACACGTCACTCGCACACACATACGTCACTTGCACAGACACACGTCACTCGCACACACACACACGCGCATCACTCACATACACAGAGAGCGGATATCACACTGCACACACACACACACACGCACGCACGCACACACAGAGAGCGGAGATCGCACACACACGTCACTCGCACACACACACGCGCGTCACTCGCACGCACACGTACACACAGGCGCGCGTCACTCACACATTCACACACACACACGTCACTCGCACGCTCACATACACACACACACGTCACCCACACACACGTCACTCGCACACACACACGTCACTCGCACACACACACGTCACTCGCACACAGAGAGCGGAGATCGCACACACACACACACACGCGTCACTTGCACACACACACACACACGTCACTTGCACACACACACACACACACACACGTCACTTGCACACACACACACGTCACTAGCACACACACACGTCACTCGCACACACACACACACACACACACACACACACACACACACACACACACGCACACGTCACTCGCACACGCACACATGCGCGCACACACACACTCACACACACACACACGCGTCACTCGCACACACACACACCCATGTCACTCGCACACACACACAAACAAACACACACACGCGCGCGTCACTCACACATTCACATTCACACACACACACACAAACAAACACACACCCACGTCACTCGCACACAGAGCGGAGATCGCACACACGCACATGTCACTCGCACACACACACACATGCGCGCACACACACACTCACACACACGCGTCACTCGCACACAGAGCGGAGATCGCACACACGCACACGTCACTCGCACACACACACACATGCACGCACACACACACTCACACACACACGCGTCACTCGCACACAGAGCGGAGATCGCACACACGCACACGTCACTCGCACACACACACACATGCGCGCACACACACACTCACACACACACACGTCACTCGCGCACACACACACACACACACCCACACACGCGCATGTCACTCGCACACACACACAAACAAACACACACATTCACACGCGCGTCACTCACACATTCACATTCACACACACACACCTCACTCGCACGTACACACACACACACACACGTCACTCGCACACAGAGAGCGGAGATCGCACTGCACACACACACGTCACTCGCACACACACACACACGTCACTCGCACACACACGTCACTCGCACACACACACACGCGTCACTCGCACGCACACGTACACACAGGCGCGCGTCACTCACACATTCACACACACACACGTCACTCGCACGCACACATACACACACACACGTCACCCGCACACACACACACGTCACTCGCACACACATACGTCACTTGCACAGACACACGTCACTCGCACACACACACACGCGCGTCACTCACATACACAGAAAGCGGATATCACACTGCACACACACACACACACACACACACACGCACGCACACACACGTCACTCGCACACACACACACGTCACTCGCACACACACAAACACACACACACACACACACGTCACTCGCACGCACGCACACGTACACACAGGCGCGCGTCACTCACACATTCACACACTCACACACACTTCACTCGCACACACACACGTCACTCGCACACAGAGAGCGGAGATCGCACACACACACACACACACGTCACTCGCACACACACACACACACACACACACACACGTCACTCGCACACAGAGCGGAGATCGCACACACGCACACGTCACTCGCACACACACACACATGCGCGCACACACACACTCACACACACACGCGTCACTCGCACACAGAGCGGAGATCGCACACACGCACACGTCACTCGCACACACACACACATGCGCGCACACACACACTCACACACACACACGTCACTCGCGCACACACACACACACACCCACACACGCGCATGTCACTCGCACGCACACACAAACATACACACACATTCACACGCGCGTCACTCACACATTCACACACACACACCTCACTCGCACGCACACACACACACACACGTCACTCGCACACACACACACGTCACTCGCACACACAAACGTCACTTGCACAGACACACGTCACTCGCACACACACGCGCGCGCATCACTCACATACACAGAGAGCGGATATCGCACTGCACACACACGCACGAACGCACACACACGCACACAAACACACACACGTCACTCACACACACACACACACACGTCACTAGCGCACACACACAGAAAGCGGAGACCGCACTGCACACACACACGTCACTCGCACACAGAGAACGGAGATCGCACACACACACACGTCACTCGCACGCACGCACGCAAACACACACACGTCACTCACACACACACACACGTCACTCGCACACAGATAGTGGAGATCGCACACACACGCACACACACACACACGTCACTCGCACACACACACACACACACACACACACACACACACACACGTCACTCGTGCACACACACACACACACACACAAGTCACTCGCACACACACACACACACGTCACTCGCACGCACACGTACACACAGGCGCGCGTCACTCACACATTCACACACTCACACACACGTCACTCGCACGCACACATACACACACACACACGTCACTCGCACACACACACACACGTCACTCGCACACACATACGTCACTTGCACAGACACACGTCACTCGCACACACACACACGCGCATCACTCACATACACAGAGAGCGGATATCACACTGCACACACACACACACACGCACGCACGCACACACACGCACGCAAACACACACACGTCAC
>NW_027645729.1:62500-67500 GCF_949357685.1 Gobio gobio
CACGTACACACAGGCGCGCGTCACTCACACATTCACACACACACACGTCACTCGCACGCACACATACACACACACACGTCACCCGCACACACATACACGTCACTCGCACACACATACGTCACTTGCACAGACACACGTCACTCGCACACACACACACGCGCGTCACTCACATACACAGAAAGCGGATATCACACTGCACACACACACACACACACACACACACGCACGCACACACACGTCACTCGCACACACACACACGTCACTCGCACACACACAAACACACACACACACACACACGTCACTCGCACGCACGCACACGTACACACAGGCGCGCGTCACTCACACATTCACACACTCACACACACTTCACTCGCACACACACACGTCACTCGCACACAGAGAGCGGAGATCGCACACACACACACACACACGTCACTCGCACACACACACACACACACACACACACGTCACTCGCACACAGAGCGGAGATCGCACACACGCACACGTCACTCGCACACACACACACATGCGCGCACACACACACTCACACACACACGCGTCACTCGCACACAGAGCGGAGATCGCACACACGCACACGTCACTCGCACACACACACACATGCGCGCACACACACACTCACACACACACACGTCACTCGCGCACACACACACACACACCCACACACGCGCATGTCACTCGCACGCACACACAAACAAACACACACATTCACACGCGCGTCACTCACACATTCACACACACACACCTCACTCGCACGCACACACACACACACACACACACGTCACTCGCACACAGAGAGCGGAGATCGCACTGCACACACACACGTAACTCGCACACACACACACACACGTCACTCGCACACACACGTCACTCGCACACAGAGAGCTGTGATCGCACTGCACACACACGTCACTCGCACGCACACATACACACACACGTCACTCGCACACACACACACGTCACTCGCACACACAAACGTCACTTGCACAGACACACGTCACTCGCACACACACACGCGCGCGCGTCACTCACATACACAGAGAGCGGATATCGCACTGCACACACACACACACACACACGCACGCACGCACACACACGCACGCAAACACACACACGTCACTCGTGCACACACACACACACACAAGTCACTCGCACACACACACACGCGTCACTCGCACGCACACATACACACAGGCGCGCGTCACTCACACATTCACACACTCACACACACACGTCACTCGCACGCACACATACACACACACACACACGTCACCCGCACACACACACACGTCACTCGCACACACATACGTCACTTGCACAGACACACGTCACTCGCACACACACACACGCGCGTCACTCACATACACAGAGAGCGGATATCACACTGCACACACACACACACACACACACACACACACACGCACGCACACACACGTCACTCGCACACACACACACGTCACTCGCACACACACAAACACACACACACACGTCACTCGCACGCACACGTACACACAGGCGCGCGTCACTCACACATTCACACACTCACACACACGTCACTCGCACGCACACATACACACACACACGTCACTCGCACACACACACACACGTCACTCGCACACACATACGTCACTTGCACAGACACACGTCACTCGCACACACACACACGCGCGCGCGTCACTCACATACACAGAGAGCGGATATCGCACTGCACACACACGCACGAACGCACACACACGCACACGTCACTCGCACACACACACACACACACACACACACACACACACGTCACTCGTGCACACACACACACACACACAAGTCACTCGCACACACACACACACACGTCACTCGCACGCACACGTACACACAGGCGCGCGTCACTCACACATTCACACACTCACACACACGTCACTCGCACGCACACATACACACACACACACGTCACTCGCACACACACACACACGTCACTCGCACACACATACGTCACTTGCACAGACACACGTCACTCGCACACACACACACGCGCATCACTCACATACACAGAGAGCGGATATCACACTGCACACACACACACACACGCACGCACGCACACACACGCACGCAAACACACACACGTCACTCACACACACACACACACACACGTCACACACACACACGTCACTCGCACACACACACGTCACTCGCACACAGAGAGCGGAGATCGCACACACACACACACACACGTCACTTGCACACACACACGTCACTTGCACACACACACACACACACACGTCACTTGCACACACACACACGTCACTAGCACACACACACGTCACTCGCACACACACACACACACACACACACACACACACACACGCACACACACACGCACACGTCACTCGCACACAGAGAGCGGAGATCGCACACACACGTCACTCGCACACACACACACGCGTCACTCGCACGCACACGTACACACAGGCGCGCGTCACTCACACATTCACACACACACACACACGTCACTCGCACGCACACATACACACACACACGTCACCCACACACACACACACGTCACTCGCACACACACACGTATATCGCACTGCACACACACGCACGAACGCACACACACGCACACAAACACACACACGTCACTCACACACACACACACACACACGTCACTAGCGCACACACACAGAAAGCGGAGACCGCACTGCACACACACACGTCACTCGCACACAGAGAGCGGAAATCGCACACACACACACGTCACTCGCACGCACGCACGCAAACACACACACGTCACTCACACACACACACGTCACTCGCACACAGATAGTGGAGATCGCACACACACACACACACACACACGTCACTCGCACACACACACACACACACACACGTCACTCGTACACACACACACACACACACACAAGTCACTCGCACACACACACACACACACACACACACACACACGTCACTCGCACGCACACGTACACACAGGCGCGCGTCACTCACACATTCACACACTCACACACACGTCACTCGCACGCACACATACACACACACACACGTCACTCGCACACACACACACACGTCACTCGCACACACATACGTCACTTGCACAGACACACGTCACTCGCACACACACACACGCGCATCACTCACATACACAGAGAGCGGATATCACACTGCACACACACACACACACACACGCACGCACACACACGCACGCAAACACACACACGTCACTCACACACACACACACACACACACGTCACACACACACACACGTCACTCGCACACACACACGTCACTGGCACACAGAGAGCGGAGATCGCACACACACACACACACACACGTCACTTGCACACACACATACACACACACGTCACTTGCACACACACACACACACACACACACACACGTCACTTGCACACACACACACGTCACTAGCACACACACACGTCACTCGCACACACACACACACACACACACACGCACACACACACGCACACGTCACTCGCACACAGAGAGCGGAGATCGCACACACACGTCACTCGCACACACACACACGCGTCACTCGCACGCACACGTACACACAGGCGCGCGTCACTCACACATTCACACACACACACGTCACTCGCACGCTCACATACACACACACACGTCACCCACACACACGTCACTCGCACACACACACGTCACTCGCACACACACACGTCACTCGCACACAGAGAGCGGAGATCGCACACACACACACACACGCGTCACTTGCACACACACACACACACGTCACTTGCACACACACACACACACACACACACACGTCACTTGCACACACACACACGTCACTAGCACACACACACGTCACTCGCACACACACACACACACACACACACACACACACACACACGCACACGTCACTCGCACACGCACACATGCGCGCACACACACACTCACACACACACACACGCGTCACTCGCACACACACACACCCATGTCACTCGCACACACACACAAACAAACACACACACGCGCGCGTCACTCACACATTCACATTCACACACACACACACAAACAAACACACACCCACGTCACTCGCACACAGAGCGGAGATCGCACACACGCACATGTCACTCGCACACACACACACATGCGCGCACACACACACTCACACACACGCGTCACTCGCACACAGAGCGGAGATCGCACACACGCACACGTCACTCGCACACACACACACACATGCACGCACACACACACTCACACACACACGCGTCACTCGCACACAGAGCGGAGATCGCACACACGCACACGTCACTCGCACACACACACACATGCGCGCACACACACACTCACACACACACACGTCACTCGCGCACACACACACACACACACCCACACACGCGCATGTCACTCGCACACACACACAAACAAACACACACATTCACACGCGCGTCACTCACACATTCACATTCACACACACACACCTCACTCGCACGTACACACACACACACACACGTCACTCGCACACAGAGAGCGGAGATCGCACTGCACACACACACGTCACTCGCACACACACACACACGTCACTCGCACACACACGTCACTCGCACACACACACACGCGTCACTCGCACGCACACGTACACACAGGCGCGCGTCACTCACACATTCACACACACACACGTCACTCGCACGCACACATACACACACACACGTCACCCGCACACACATACACGTCACTCGCACACACATACGTCACTTGCACAGACACACGTCACTCGCACACACACACACGCGCGTCACTCACATACACAGAAAGCGGATATCACACTGCACACACACACACACACACACACACACACGCACGCACACACACGTCACTCGCACACACACACACGTCACTCGCACACACACAAACACACACACACACACACACGTCACTCGCACGCACGCACACGTACACACAGGCGCGCGTCACTCACACATTCACACACTCACACA
>NW_027645729.1:72500-87500 GCF_949357685.1 Gobio gobio
CACGTCACTCGCACACACACACGTCACTCGCACACAGAGAGCGGAGATCGCACACACACACACACACACGTCACTTGCACACACACACACACACACACGTCACTTGCACACACACACACACACACACACACACGTCACTTGCACACACACACACACGTCACTAGCACACACACACGTCACTCGCACACACACACACGCGTCACTCGCACGCACACGTACACACAGGCGCGCGTCACTCACACATTCACACACACACACGTCACTCGCACGCACACATACACACACACACACGTCACCCGCACACACACACACGTCACTCGCACACACATACGTCACTTGCACAGACACACGTCACTCGCACACACACACACGCGCGTCACTCACATACACAGAAAGCGGATATCACACTGCACACACACACACACACACACACACACGCACGCACGCACACACACGTCACTCGCACACACACACACGTCACTCGCACACACACAAACACACACACACACACACACGTCACTCGCACGCACGCACACGTACACACAGGCGCGCGTCACTCACACATTCACACACTCACACACACGTCACTCGCACACACACACGTCACTCGCACACAGCGAGCGGAGATCGCACACACACACACACACACGTCACTCGCACACACACACACACACACACACACGTCACTCGCACACAGAGCGGAGATCGCACACACGCACACGTCACTCGCACACACACACACATGCGCGCACACACACACTCACACACACACGCGTCACTCGCACACAGAGCGGAGATCGCACACACGCACACGTCACTCGCACACACACACACATGCGCGCACACACACACTCACACACACACACGTCACTCGCGCACACACACACACACACCCACACACGCGCATGTCACTCGCACGCACACACAAACAAACACACACATTCACACGCGCGTCACTCACACATTCACATTCACACACACACACCTCACTCGCACGCACACACACACACACACACACGTCACTCGCACACAGAGAGCGGAGATCGCACTGCACACACACACGTCACTCGCACACACACACACGCGCGTCACTCACATACACAGAGAGCGGATATCACACTGCACACACACACACACACACACACACGCACGCACACACACGTCACTCGCACACACACACACGTCACTCGCACACACACAAACACACACACACACGTCACTCGCACGCACACGTACACACAGGCGCGCGTCACTCACACATTCACACACTCACACACACGTCACTCGCACGCACACATACACACACACACGTCACTCGCACACACACACACACACACGTCACTCGCACACACATACGTCACTTGCACAGACACACGTCACTCGCACACACACGCGCGCGCATCACTCACATACACAGAGAGCGGATATCGCACTGCACACACACGCACGAACGCACACACACGCACACAAACACACACACGTCACTCACACACACACACACACACGTCACTAGCGCACACACACAGAAAGCGGAGACCGCACTGCACACACACACGTCACTCGCACACAGAGAGCGGAGATCGCACACACACACACGTCACTCGCACGCACGCACGCAAACACACACACGTCACTCACACACACACACACGTCACTCGCACACAGATAGTGGAGATCGCACACACACGCACACACACACACACGTCACTCGCACACACACACACACACACACACGTCACTCGTGCACACACACACACACACACAAGTCACTCGCACACACACACACACACGTCACTCGCACGCACACGTACACACAGGCGCGCGTCACTCACACATTCACACACTCACACACACGTCACTCGCA
Organism: Gobio gobio; assembly: GCF_949357685.1. NCBI lineage: Eukaryota > Metazoa > Chordata > Actinopteri > Cypriniformes > Gobionidae > Gobio > Gobio gobio. The sequence goes on from NW_027645729.1 coordinate 74,365, forward strand.
CGCACACATACACACACACACACGTCACTCGCACACACATACGTCACTTGCACAGACACACGTCACTCGCACACACACACACGCGCATCACTCACATACACAGAGAGCGGATATCACACTGCACACACACACACACACGCACGCACGCACACACGCACGCAAACACACACACGTCACTCACACACACACACACACACACGTCACACACACACACGTCACTCGCACACACACACGTCACTCGCACACAGAGAGCGGAGATCGCACACACACACACACACACACGTCACTTGCACACACACACACACACACACGTCACTTGCACACACACACACACACACACGTCACTTGCACACACACACACGTCACTAGCACACACACACGTCACTCGCACACACACACACACACACACACACACGCACACACACACGCACACGTCACTCGCACACAGAGAGCGGAGATCGCACACACACGTCACTCGCACAAACACACACGCGTCACTCGCACGCACACGTACACACAGGCGCGCGTCACTCACACATTCACACACACACACGTCACTCGCACGCTCACATACACACACACACGTCACCCACACACACACACACGTCACTCGCACACACACACGTCACTCGCACACACACACGTCACTCGCACACAGAGAGCGGAGATCGCACACACACACACACACACACGTCACTTGCACACACACACACACACGTCACTTGCACACACACACACACACACACACACACGTCACTTAAACACACACACACGTCACTAGCACACACACACGTCACTCGCACACACACACACACACACACACACACACACACACACGCACACGTCACTCGCACACGCACACATGCGCGCACACACACACTCACACACACACACGCGTCACTCGCACACACACACACCCATGTCACTCGCACACACACACAAACAAACACACACACGCGCGCGTCACTCACACATTCACATTCAAACACACACACACAAACAAACACACACCCACGTCACTCGCACACAGAGCGGAGATCGCACACACGCACACGTCACTCGCACACACACACACATGCGCGCACACACACACTCACACAAACACGCGTCACTCGCACACAGAGCGGAGATCGCACACACGCACACGTCACTCGCACACACACACACATGCACGCACACACACACTCACACACACACGCGTCACTCGCACACAGAGCGGAGATCGCACACACGCACACGTCACTCGCACACACACACACATGCGCGCACACACACACACACTCACACACACACACGTCACTCGCACACAGATAGTGGAGATCGCACACACACACACACACACACACACACGTCACTCGCACACACACACACACACACACACACACGTCACTCGTGCACACACACACACACACACAAGTCACTCGCACACACACACACACGTCACTCGCACGCACACGTACACACAGGCGCGCGTCACTCACACATTCACACACTCACACACACGTCACTCGCAAGCACACATACACACACACACACACGTCACTCGCACACACACACACACGTCACTCGCACACACATACGTCACTTGCACAGACACACGTCACTCGCACACACACACACGCGCACACGTCACACACACAGAGAGCGGAGATCGCACACACACACACACACACACGTCACTTGCACACACACACACACACGTCACTTGCACACACACACACACACACACACACACGTCACTTGCACACACACACACACGTCACTAGCACACACACACGTCACTCGCACACACACACACACACACACACACACACACGCACACACACACGCACACGTCACTCGCACACAGAGAGCGGAGATCGCACACACACGTCACTCGCACACACACACACGCGTCACTCGCACGCACACGTACACACAGGCGCGCGTCACTCACACATTCACACACACACACACGTCACTCGCACGCTCACATACACACACACACGTCACCCACACACACACACACGTCACTCGCACACACACACGTCACTCGCACACAGAGAGCGGAGATCGCACACACACACACACACACGTCACTTGCACACACACACACACACGTCACTTGCACACACACACACACACACACACACACACGTCATTGGCACACACACACACGTCACTAGCACACACACACGTCACTCGCACACACACACACACACACACACACACACACGCACACGTCACTCGCACACGCACACATGCGCGCACACACACACTCACACACACACACACGCGTCACTCGCACACACACACACCCATGTCACTCGCACACACACACAAACAAACACACACACGCGCGCGTCACTCACACATTCACATTCACACACACACACACAAACAAACACACACCCACGTCACTCGCACACAGAGCGGAGATCGCACACACACACACATGCGCGCACACACACACTCACACACACACGCGTCACTCGCACACAGAGCGGAGATCGCACACACGCACACGTCACTCGCACACACACACACATGCACGCACACACACACTCACACACACATGCGTCACTCGCACACAGAGCGGAGATCGCACACATGCACACGTCACTCGCACACACACACACATGCGCGCACACACACACTCACACACACACACGTCACTCGCGCACACACACACACACACACCCACACACGCGCATGTCACTCGCACACACACACAAACAAACACACACATTCACACGCGCGTCACTCACACATTCACATTCACACACACACACCTCACTCGCACGTACACACACACACACACACGTCACTCGCACACAGAGAGCGGAGATCACACTGCACACACACACGTCACTCGCACACACACACACACGTCACTCGCACACACACGTCACTCGCACACACACACACACGCGTCACTCGCACGCACACGTACACACAGGCGCGCGTCACTCACACATTCACACACACACACGTCACTCGCACGCACACATACACACACACACGTCACCCGCACACACACACACGTCACTCGCACACACATACGTCACTTGCACAGACACACGTCACTCGCACACACACACACGCGCGTCACTCACATACACAGAAAGCGGATATCACACTGCACACACACACACACACACACACACGCACGCACACACACGTCACTCGCACACACACACACGTCACTCGCACACACACAAACACACACACACACACACACGTCACTCGCACGCACACGTACACACAGGCGCGCGTCACTCACACATTCACACACTCACACACACGTCACTCGCACACACACACGTCACTCGCACACAGAGAGCGGAGATCGCACACACACACACACACACGTCACTCGCACACACACACACACACACACACACACACGTCACTCGCACACAGAGCGGAGATCGCACACACGCACACGTCACTCGCACACACACACACACATGCGCGCACACACACACTCACACACACACGCGTCACTCGCACACAGAGCGGAGATCGCACACACGCACACGTCACTCGCACACACACACACATGCGCGCACACACACACTCACACACACACACGTCACTCGCGCACACACACACACACACACACACACACGCGCATGTCACTCGCACACACACACAAACAAACAAACACATTCACATTCACACGCGCGTCACTCACACATTCACATTCACACACACCTCACTCGCACGTACACACACACACACACACGTCACTCGCACACAGAGAGCGGAGATCGCACTGCACACACACACGTCACTCGCACACACACACACACGTCACTCGCACACACACGTCACTCGCACACACACACACGCGTCACTCGCACGCACACGTACACACAGGCGCGCGTCACTCACACATTCACACACACACACGTCACTCGCACGCACACATACACACACACACGTCACCCGCACACACACACACGTCACTCGCACACACATACGTCACTTGCACAGACACACGTCACTCGCACACACACACACGCGCGTCACTCACATACACAGAAAGCGGATATCACACTGCACACACACACACACACACACACGCACGCACACACACGTCACTCGCACACACACACACGTCACTCGCACACACACACACACACACACACACGTCACTCGCACGCACGCACACGTACACACAGGCGCGCGTCACTCACACATTCACACACTCACACACACTTCACTCGCACACACACACGTCACTCGCACACAGAGAGCGGAGATCGCACACACACACACACACACGTCACTCGCACACACACACACACACACACACACACACGTCACTCGCACACAGAGCGGAGATCGCACACACGCACACGTCACTCGCACACACACACACATGCGCGCACACACACACTCACACACACACGCGTCACTCGCACACAGAGCGGAGATCGCACACACGCACACGTCACTCGCACACACACACACACATGCGCGCACACACACACTCACACACACACACGTCACTCGCGCACACACACACACACACCCACACACGCGCATGTCACTCGCACGCACACACAAACATACACACACATTCACACGCGCGTCACTCACACATTCACACACACACACCTCACTCGCACGCACACACACACACACACGTCACTCGCACACACACACACGTCACTCGCACACACAAACGTCACTTGCACAGACACACGTCACTCGCACACACACGCGCGCGCATCACTCACATACACAGAGAGCGGATATCGCACTGCACACACACGCACGAACGCACACACACGCACACAAACACACACACGTCACTCACACACACACACACACACACGTCACTAGCGCACACACACAGAAAGCGGAGACCGCACTGCACACACACACGTCACTCGCACACAGAGAGCGGAGATCGCACACACACACACGTCACTCGCAGGCACGCACGCAAACACACACACGTCACTCACACACACACACACACACGTCACTCGCACACAGATAGTGGAGATCGCACACACACGCACACACACACACACACACGTCACTCGCACACACACACACACACACACACACACACACACACGTCACTCGTGCACACACACACACACACACAAGTCACTCGCACACACACACACACACACGTCACTCGCACGCACACGTACACACAGGCGCGCGTCACTCACACATTCACACACTCACACACACGTCACTCGCACGCACACATACACACACACACACACGTCACTCGCACACACACACACACGTCACTCGCACACACATACGTCACTTGCACAGACACACGTCACTCGCACACACACACACGCGCATCACTCACATACACAGAGAGCGGATATCACACTGCACACACACACACACACGCACGCACGCACACACACGCACGCAAACACACACACGTCACTCACACACACACACACACACACACACGTCACACACACACACGTCACTCGCACACACACACGTCACTCGCACACAGAGAGCGGAGATCGCACACACACACACACACACGTCACTTGCACACACACACGTCACTTGCACACACACACACACACACACGTCACTTGCACACACACACACGTCACTAGCACACACACACGTCACTCGCACACACACACACACACACACACACACACACACACACGCACACACACACGCACACGTCACTCGCACACAGAGAGCGGAGATCGCACACACACGTCACTCGCACACACACACACGCGTCACTCGCACGCACACGTACACACAGGCGCGCGTCACTCACACATTCACACACACACACACGTCACTCGCACGCACACATACACACACACACGTCACCCACACACACACACACGTCACTCGCACACACACACGTATATCGCACTGCACACACACGCACGAACGCACACACACGCACACAAACACACACACGTCACTCACACACACACACACACACACGTCACTAGCGCACACACACAGAAAGCGGCGACCGCACTGCACACACACACGTCACTCGCACACAGAGAGCGGAAATCGCACACACACACACGTCACTCGCACGCACGCACGCAAACACACACACGTCACTCACACACACACACGTCACTCGCACACAGATAGTGGAGATCGCACACACACACACACACACACACGTCACTCGCACACACACACACACACACACACGTCACTCGTGCACACACACACACACACACACAAGTCACTCGCACACACACACACACACACACACACACACGTCACTCGCACGCACACGTACACACAGGCGCGCGTCACTCACACATTCACACACTCACACACACGTCACTCGCACGCACACATAGACACACACACACGTCACTCGCACACACACACACGCGTCACTCGCACGCACACGTACACACAGGCGCGCGTCACTCACACATTCACACACACACACACGTCACTCGCACGCTCACATACACACACACACGTCACCCACACACACACACACGTCACTCGCACACACACACGTCACTCGCACACAGAGAGCGGAGATCGCACACACACACACACACACGTCACTTGCACACACACACACACACGTCACTTGCACACACACACACACACACACACACACACGTCATTTGCACACACACGTCACTAGCACACACACACGTCACTCGCACACACACACACACACACACACGCACACGTCACTCGCACACGCACACATGCGCGCACACACACACTCACACACACACACACGCGTCACTCGCACACACACACACCCATGTCACTCGCACACACACACAAACAAACACACACACGCGCGCGTCACTCACACATTCACATTCACACACACACACACAAACAAACACACACCCACGTCACTCGCACACAGAGCGGAGATCGCACACACACACACATGCGCGCACACACACACTCACACACACACGCGTCACTCGCACACAGAGCGGAGATCGCACACACGCACACGTCACTCGCACACACACACACATGCGCGCACACACACACTCACACACACACGCGTCACTCGCACACAGAGCGGAGATCGCACACACGCACACGTCACTCGCACACACACACACATGCGCGCACACACACACTCACACACACACACGTCACTCGCGCACACACACACACACACCCACACACGCGCATGTCACTCGCACGCACACACAAACAAACACACACATTCACACGCGCGTCACTCACACATTCACATTCACACACACACACCTCACTCGCACGCACACACACACACACACACACGTCACTCGCACACAGAGAGCGGAGATCGCACTGCACACACACACGTCACTCGCACACACACACACGCGCGTCACTCACATACACAGAGAGCGGATATCACACTGCACACACACACACACACACACACACACACGCACGCACACACACGTCACTCGCACACACACACACGTCACTCGCACACACACAAACACACACACACACGTCACTCGCACGCACACGTACACACAGGCGCGCGTCACTCACACACTCACACACACGTCACTCGCACGCACACATACACACACACACGTCACTCGCACACACACACACACGTCACTCGCACACACATACGTCACTTGCACAGACACACGTCACTCGCACACACACGCGCGCGCATCACTCACATACACAGAGAGCGGATATCGCACTGCACACACACGCACGAACGCACACACACACACGCACACAAACACACACACGTCACTCACACACACACACACACACACGTCACTAGCGCACACACACAGAAAGCGGAGACCGCACTGCACACACACACGTCACTCGCACACAGAGAGCGGAGATCGCACACACACACACGTCACTCGCACGCACGCACGCAAACACACACACGTCACTCACACACACACACACGTCACTCGCACACAGATAGTGGAGATCGCACACACACGCACACACACACACACGTCACTCGCACACACACACACACACACACACACACACACACGTCACTCGTGCCCACACACACACACACACAAGTCACTCGCACACACACACACACACGTCACTCGCACGCACACGTACACACAGGCGCGCGTCACTCACACATTCACACACTCACACACACGTCACTCGCACGCACACATACACACACACACACGTCACTCGCACACACATACGTCACTTGCACAGACACACGTCACTCGCACACACACACACGCGCATCACTCACATACACAGAGAGCGGATATCACACTGCACACACACACACACACGCACGCACGCACACACGCACGCAAACACACACACGTCACTCACACACACACACACACACACGTCACACACACACACGTCACTCGCACACACACACGTCACTCGCACACAGAGAGCGGAGATCGCACACACACACACACACACACGTCACTTGCACACACACACACACACGTCACTTGCACACACACACACACACACACACACACGTCACTTGCACACACACACACGTCACTAGCACACACACACGTCACTCGCACACACACACACACACACACACACACACACGCACACACACACGCACACGTCACTCGCACACAGAGAGCGGAGATCGCACACACACGTCACTCGCACAAACACACACGCGTCACTCGCACGCACACGTACACACAGGCGCGCGTCACTCACACATTCACACACACACACGTCACTCGCACGCTCACATACACACACACACGTCACCCACACACACACACACGTCACTCGCACACACACACGTCACTCGCACACACACACGTCACTCGCACACAGAGAGCGGAGATCGCACACACACACACACACACACACGTCACTTGCACACACACACACACACGTCACTTGCACACACACACACACACACACACACACACGTCACTTAAACACACACACACGTCACTAGCACACACACACGTCACTCGCACACACACACACACACACACACACACACACGCACACGTCACTCGCACACGCACACATGCGCGCACACACACACTCACACACACACACACGCGTCACTCGCACACACACACACCCATGTCACTCGCACACACACACAAACAAACACACACACGCGCGCGTCACTCACACATTCACATTCACACACACACACACAAACAAACACACACCCACGTCACTCGCACACAGAGCGGAGATCGCACACACGCACACGTCACTCGCACACACACACACATGCGCGCACACACACACTCACACACACACGCGTCACTCGCACACAGAGCGGAGATCGCACACACGCACACGTCACTCGCACACACACACACATGCGCGCACACACACACTCACACACACACACGTCACTCGCGCACAGATAGTGGAGATCGCACACACACACACACACACACACGTCACTCGCACACACACACACACACACACACACACGTCACTCGTGCACACACACACACACACACAAGTCACTCGCACACACACACACACACACACACGTCACTCGCACGCACACGTACACACAGGCGCGCGTCACTCACACATTCACACACTCACACACACGTCACTCGCAAGCACACATACACACACACACACACACGTCACTCGCACACACACACACACGTCACTCGCACACACATACGTCACTTGCACAGACACACGTCACTCGCACACACACACACGCGCACACGTCACACACACAGAGAGCGGAGATCGCACACACACACACACACACACGTCACTTGCACACACACACACACACGTCACTTGCACACACACACACACACACACACACGTCACTTGCACACACACACACACGTCACTAGCACACACACACGTCACTCGCACACACACACACACACACACACACACACACGCACACACACACGCACACGTCACTCGCACACAGAGAGCGGAGATCGCACACACACGTCACTCGCACACACACACACGCGTCACTCGCACGCACACGTACACACAGGCGCGCGTCACTCACACATTCACACACACACACACGTCACTCGCACGCTCACATACACACACACACGTCACCCACACACACACACACGTCACTCGCACACACACACGTCACTCGCACACAGAGAGCGGAGATCGCACACACACACACACACACGTCACTTGCACACACACACACACACGTCACTTGCACACACACACACACACACACACGTCATTGGCACACACACACACGTCACTAGCACACACACACGTCACTCGCACACACACACACACACACACACACACGCACACGTCACTCGCACACGCACACATGCGCGCACACACACACTCACACACACACACACGCGTCACTCGCACACACACACACCCATGTCACTCGCACACACACACAAACAAACACACACACGCGCGCGTCACTCACACATTCACATTCACACACACACACACAAACAAACACACACCCACGTCACTCGCACACAGAGCGGAGATCGCACACACACACACATGCGCGCACACACACACTCACACACACACGCGTCACTCGCACACAGAGCGGAGATCGCACACACGCACACGTCACTCGCACACACACACACATGCACGCACACACACACTCACACACACATGCGTCACTCGCACACAGAGCGGAGATCGCACACATGCACACGTCACTCGCACACACACACACATGCGCGCACACACACACTCACACACACACACGTCACTCGCGCACACACACACACACACACCCACACACGCGCATGTCACTCGCACACACACACAAACAAACACACACATTCACACGCGCGTCACTCACACATTCACATTCACACACACACACCTCACTCGCACGTACACACACACACACACACGTCACTCGCACACAGAGAGCGGAGATCGCACTGCACACACACACGTCACTCGCACACACACACACACGTCACTCGCACACACACGTCACTCGCACACACACACACGCGTCACTCGCACGCACACGTACACACAGGCGCGCGTCACTCACACATTCACACACACACACGTCACTCGCACGCACACATACACACACACACGTCACCCGCACACACACACACGTCACTCGCACACACATACGTCACTTGCACAGACACACGTCACTCGCACACACACACACGCGCGTCACTCACATACACAGAAAGCGGATATCACACTGCACACACACACACACACACACACACGCACGCACACACACGTCACTCGCACACACACACACGTCACTCGCACACACACAAACACACACACACACACACACGTCACTCGCACGCACACGTACACACAGGCGCGCGTCACTCACACATTCACACACTCACACACACGTCACTCGCACACACACACGTCACTCGCACACAGAGAGCGGAGATCGCACACACACACACACACACACGTCACTCGCACACACACACACACACACACACACACGTCACTCGCACACAGAGCGGAGATCGCACACACGCACACGTCACTCGCACACACACACACATGCGCGCACACACACACTCACACACACACGCGTCACTCGCACACAGAGCGGAGATCGCACACACGCACACGTCACTCGCACACACACACACATGCGCGCACACACACACTCACACACACACACGTCACTCGCGCACACACACACACACACACACACACACACACACGCGCATGTCACTCGCACACACACACAAACAAACAAACACACACATTCACACGCGCGTCACTCACACATTCACATTCACACACACCTCACTCGCACGTACACACACACACACACACACACGTCACTCGCACACAGAGAGCGGAGATCGCACTGCACACACACACGTCACTCGCACACACACACACACGTCACTCGCACACACACGTCACTCGCACACACACACACGCGTCACTCGCACGCACACGTACACACAGGCGCGCGTCACTCACACATTCACACACACACACGTCACTCGCCCGTACACATACACACACACACGTCACCCGCACACACACACACGTCACTCGCACACACATACGTCACTTGCACAGACACACGTCACTCGCACACACACACACGCGCGTCACTCACATACATACACAGAAAGCGGATATCACACTGCACACACACACACACACACACACACACACGCACGCACACACACGTCACTCGCACACACACACACGTCACTCGCACACACACAAACACACACACACACGTCACTCGCACGCACACGTACACACAGGCGCGCGTCACTCACACATTCACACACTCACACACACGTCACTCGCACACACACACGTCACTCGCACACAGAGAGCGGAGATCGCACACACACACACACACACGTCACTCGCACACACACACACACACACACACACACACACACACGTCACTCGCACACAGAGCGGAGATCGCACACACGCACACGTCACCCGCACACACACACACGTCACTCGCACACACATACGTCACTTGCACAGACACACGTCACTCGCACACACACACACGCGCGTCACTCACATACACAGAAAGCGGATATCACACTGCACACACACACACACACACACACACACGCACGCACACACACGTCACTCGCACACACACACACGTCACTCGCACACACACAAACACACACACACACACACACACGTCACTCGCACGCACGCACACGTACACACAGGCGCGCGTCACTCACACATTCACACACTCACACACACTTCACTCGCACACACACACGTCACTCGCACACAGAGAGCGGAGATCGCACACACACACACACACACGTCACTCGCACACACACACACACACACACACACACGTCACTCGCACACAGAGCGGAGATCGCACACACGCACACGTCACTCGCACACACACACACATGCGCGCACACACACACTCACACACACACGCGTCACTCGCACACAGAGCGGAGATCGCACACACGCACACGTCACTCGCACACACACACACATGCGCGCACACACACACTCACACACACACACGTCACTCGCGCACACACACACACACACCCACACACGCGCATGTCACTCGCACGCACACACAAACATACACACACATTCACACGCGCGTCACTCACACATTCACACACACACACCTCACTCGCACGCACACACACACACACACGTCACTCGCACACACACACACGTCACTCGCACACACAAACGTC
>NW_027645729.1:92500-107500 GCF_949357685.1 Gobio gobio
GCACACACACACGTCACTCGCACACAGAGAGCGGAGATCGCACACACACACACGTCACTCGCACGCACGCACGCAAACACACACACGTCACTCACACACACACACAAGTCACTCGCACACAGATAGTGGAGATCGCACACACACACACACACACACACACACACACACACACACACACACGTCACACACACACACACACACACACACACACACACACGTCACTCGTGCACACACACACACACACACAAGTCACTCGCACACACACACACACACGTCACTCGCACGCACACGTACACACAGGCGCGCGTCACTCACACATTCACACACTCACACACACGTCACTCGCACGCACACATACACACACACACACGTCACTCGCACACACACACACACGTCACTCGCACACACATACGTCACTTGCACAGACACACGTCACTCGCACACACACACGCGCATCACTCACATACACAGAGAGCGGATATCACACTGCACACACACACACGCACGCACACACACGCACGCAAACAAACACACGTCACTCACACACACACACACGTCACACACACACACGTCACTCGCACACACACACGTCACTCGCACACAGAGAGCGGAGATCGCACACACACACACACACACACGTCACTTGCACACACACACACACACACACACACGTCACTTGCACACACACACACACACACACACGCACGCACACACACGCACGCAAACACACACACGTCACACACACAAGCGGAGACCGCACTGCACACACACACGTCACTCGCACACAGAGAGCGGAGATCGCACACACACACACGTCACTCGCACGCACGCACGCAAACACACACACGTCACTCACACACACACACACACACGTCACTCGCACACAGATAGTGGAGATCGCACACACACACACACACACACACACACACACACACACACAAGTCACTCGCACACACACACACACACACGTCACTCGCACGCACACGTACACACAGGCGCGCGTCACTCACACATTCACACACTCACACACACGTCACTCGCACGCACACATACACACACACACACGTCACTCGCACACACACACACACGTCACTCGCACACACATACGTCACTTGCACAGACACACGTCACTCGCACACACACACGCGCATCACTCACATACACAGAGAGCGGATATCACACTGCACACACACACACGCACGCACGCACACACACGCACGCAAACAAACACACGTCACTCACACACACACACACACACACGTCACACACACACACGTCACTCGCACACACACACGTCACTCGCACACAGAGAGCGGAGATCGCACACACACACACACACACACGTCACTTGCACACACACACACACACACACGTCACTTGCACACACACACACACACACACACGTCACTTGCACACACACACACACGTCACTAGCACACACACACGTCACTCGCACACACACACACACACACACACACACACACACACACGCACACGTCACTCGCACACAGAGAGCGGAGATCGCACACACATACGTCACTTGCACAGACACACGTCACTCACACACACGCGCGTCACTCACATACACAGAGAGCGGATATCACACTGCACACACACACACACACACACGCACGCACACACACGTCACTCGCACACACACACACGTCACTCGCACACACACAAACACACACACACACGTCACTCGCACGCACACGTACACACAGGCGCGCGTCACTCACACATTCACACACTCACACACACGTCACTCGCACACACACACGTCACTCGCACACAGAGAGCGGAGATCGCACACACACACACACACACGTCACTCGCACACACACACACACACACACACGTCACTCGCACACAGAGCGGAGATCGCACACACGCACACGTCACTCGCACACACACACACATGCGCGCACACACACACTCACACACACACGCGTCACTCGCACACAGAGCGGAGATCGCACACACGCACACGTCACTCGCACACACACACACATGCGCGCACACACACACTCACACACACACACGTCACTCGCGCACACACACACACACACACACCCACACACGCGCATGTCACTCGCACACACACACAAACAAACACACACATTCACACGCGCGTCACTCACACATTCACATTCACACACACACACCTCACTCGCACGTACACACACACACACACACGTCACTCGCACACAGAGAGCGGAGATCGCACTGCACACACACACGTCACTCGCACACACACACACACGTCACTCGCACACACACGTCACTCGCACACACACACACGCGTCACTCGCACGCACACGTACACACAGGCGCGCGTCACTCACACATTCACACACACACACGTCACTCGCACGTACACATACACACACACACGTCACCCGCACACACACACACGTCACTCGCACACACATACGTCACTTGCACAGACACACGTCACTCGCACACACACACACGCGCGTCACTCACATACATACACAGAAAGCGGATATCACACTGCACACACACACACACACACACACACACACGCACGCACACACACGTCACTCGCACACACACACACGTCACTCGCACACACACAAACACACACACACACACGTCACTCGCACGCACACGTACACACAGGCGCGCGTCACTCACACATTCACACACTCACACACACGTCACTCGCACACACACACGTCACTCGCACACAGAGAGCGGAGATCGCACACACACACACACACACGTCACTCGCACACACACACACACACACACACACACACACACACGTCACTCGCACACAGAGCGGAGATCGCACACACGCACACGTCACTCGCACACACACACACATGCGCGCACACACACACTCACACACACACGCGTCACTCGCACACAGAGCGGAGATCGCACACACGCACACGTCACTCGCACACACACACACATGCGCGCACACACACACTCACACACACACACGTCACTCGCGCACACACACACACACACCCACACACGCGCATGTCACTCGCACGCACACACAAACACACACACACATTCACACGCGCGTCACTCACACATTCACATTCACACACACACACCTCACTCGCACGCACACACACACACACACACGTCACTCGCACACAGAGAGCGGAGATCGCACTGCACACACACACGTCACTCGCACACACACACACACGTCACTCGCACACACACGTCACTCGCACACAGAGAGCTGTGATCGCACTGCACACACACGTCACTCGCACGCACACATACACACACACGTCACTCGCACACACACACACGTCACTCGCACACACAAACGTCACTTGCACAGACACACGTCACTCGCACACACACACGCGCGCGCGTCACTCACATACACAGAGAGCGGATATCGCACTGCACACACACACACACACACACGCACGCACGCACACACACGCACGCAAACACACACACGTCACTCGTGCACACACACACACACAAGTCACTCGCACACACACACACGCGTCACTCGCACGCACACATACACACAGGCGCGCGTCACTCACACATTCACACACTCACACACACACGTCACTCGCACGCACACATACACACACACACGTCACCGCACACACACACACGTCACTCGCACACACATACGTCACTTGCACAGACACACGTCACTCGCACACACACACACGCGCGTCACTCACATACACAGAGAGCGGATATCACACTGCACACACACACACACACACACACACACACACACACACGCACGCACACACACGTCACTCGCACACACACACACGTCACTCGCACACACACAAACACACACACACACGTCACTCGCACGCACACGTACACACAGGCGCGCGTCACTCACACATTCACACACTCACACACACGTCACTCGCACGCACACATACACACACACACGTCACTCGCACACACACACACACGTCACTCGCACACACATACGTCACTTGCACAGACACACGTCACTCGCACACACATACACGCGCGCGCGTCACTCACATACACAGAGAGCGGATATCGCACTGCACACACACGCACGAACGCACACACACGCACACAAACACACACACGTCACTCACACACACACACACACACGTCACTAGCGCACACACACAGAAAGCGGAGACCGCACTGCACACACACACGTCACTCGCACACAGAGAGCGGAGATCGCACACACACACACGTCACTCGCACGCACGCACGCAAACACACACACGTCACTCGCACACAGATAGTGGAGATCGCACACACACACACACACACACACACACACACACACACACACACACACACACGTCACTAGCACACACACACACACACGTCACTCGTGCACACACACACACACACACAAGTCATTCGCACACACACACACACACGTCACTCGCACGCACACGTACACACAGGCGCGCGTCACTCACACATTCACACACTCACACACACGTCACTCGCACGCACACATACACACACACACGTCACTCGCACACACACACACACGTCACTCGCACACACATACGTCACTTGCACAGACACACGTCACTCGCACACACACGCGCATCACTCTAATACACAGAGAGCGGATATCACACTGCACACACACACACGCACGCACACACACGCACGCAAACAAACACACGTCACTCACACACACACACACACACACACGTCACACACACACACGTCACACGCACACAGAGAGCGGAGATCGCACACACACACACACACACGTCACTTGCACACACACACACGTCACTTGCACACACACACACACACACACACGTCACTTGCACACACACACACGTCACTAGCACACACACACGTCACTCGCACACACACACACACACACACACGCACACGTCACTCGCACACAGAGAGCGGAGATCGCACACACATACGTCACTTGCACAGACACACGTCACTCGCACACACACACACGCGCGTCACTCACATACACAGAGAGCGGATATCACACTGCACACACACACACACACACACGCACGCACACACACGTCACTCGCACACACACACACGTCACTCGCACACACACAAACACACACACACACACGTCACTCGCACGCACACGTACACACAGGCGCGCGTCACTCACATATTCACACACTCACACACACGTCACTCGCACGCACACATACACACACACACACGTCACTCGCACACACACACACACACGTCACTCGCACACACATACGTCACTTGCACAGACACACGTCACTCGCACACACACGCGCGCGCGTCACTCACATACACAGAGAGCGGATATCACACTGCACACACACACACACACGCACGCACACACACGCACGCAAACACACACACGTCACTCACACACACACACACACACGTCACACACACACACGTCACTCGCACACACACACGTCACTCGCACACAGAGAGCGGAGATCGCGCACACACACACACGTCACTCGCACGCACGCAAACACACACACGTCACTCACACACACACACGTCACTCGCACACAGAGAGTGGAGATCGCACACACACACACACACACACACAAACGTCACTCGTACACACACACACAAACGTCACTCGCACACAGAGAACAGAGATCGCACACACACACACGTCACTCGCACACAGAGAACAGAGATCGCACACACACACACGTCACTCGCACACAGAGAGCGGAGATTGCACACACACACACACACACACGCACGCAAACACACACACGTCACTCGTGCTCACACACACACACACACAAGTCACTCGCACACACACACACGCGTCACTCGCACGCACACACACACGCGTCACTCACATACACAGAGAGCGGATATCACACTGCACACACACACACACACACACACACACACGCACGCACACACACGTCACTCGCACACACACACACGTCACTCGCACACACACAAACACACACACACACACGTCACTCGCACGCACACGTACACACAGGCGCGCGTCACTCACACATTCACACACTCACACACACGTCACTCGCACGCACACATACACACACACACACGTCACTCGCACACACACACACACACGTCACTCGCACACACATACGTCACTTGCACAGACACACGTCACTCGCACACACACGCGCGCGCGTCACTCACATACACAGAGAGCGGATATCACACTGCACACACACACACACACGCACGCACACACACGCACGCAAACACACACACGTCACTCACACACACACACACACACACACGTCACACACACACACGTCACTCGCACACACACACGTCACTCGCACACAGAGAGCGGAGATCGCGCACACACACACACGTCACTCGCACGCACGCAAACACACACACGTCACTCACACACACACACACGTCACTCGCACACAGAGAGTGGAGATCGCACACACACACACACACACACACAAACGTCACTCGTACACACACACACAAACGTCACTCGCACACAGAGAACAGAGATCGCACACACACACACGTCACTCGCACACAGAGAACAGAGATCGCACACACACACACGTCACTCGCACACAGAGAGCGGAGATTGCACACACACACACACACACACACACACACGTCACTCGCACACACACACACACGTCACTCGCACACACACACACACACCCACGTCACTCGCACACAGAGCGGAGATCGCACACACACGCACACGTCACTAGCACACACACACATGCGCGCACACACACACACACACACACACGCGCGCGTCACTCACACACTCACTCACATACACACACACACACGTCACTTGCACACACGTCACTCGCACACACACACACACGTCACTCGCACACACACACGTCACTCGCACACACACACACACACACACACCCACGTCCCTCGCACACAGAGCGGAGATCGCACACACACGCACACGTCACTCGCACACTCACTCACATACACAGACACACGCGCACACGTCACTTGCACACACGTCACTCGCACACACACACACACGTCACTCACACACACACACACACACGTCACACACACACACGTCACTCGCACACAGAGAGCGGAGATCGCACACACACACACGTCACTCGCACGCACGCAAACACACACACGTCACTCACACACACACACGTCACTCGCACACGGAGAGTGGAGATTGCACACACACACACACACACAAACGTCACTCGTACACACACACACAAACGTCACTCGCACACAGAGAACAGAGATCGCACACACACACACGTCACTCGCACACAGAGAACAGAGATCGCACACACACACACGTCACTCGCACACAGAGAGCGGAGATTGCACACACACACACACACACACACGTCACTCGCACACACACACACACGTCACTCGCACACACACACACACACACACCCACGTCACTCGCACACAGAGCGGAGATCGCACACACACGCACACGTCACTAGCACACACACACATGCGCGCACACACACACACACACACACGCGCGCGCGCGTCACTCACACACTCACTCACATACACACACACACGTCACTTGCACACACGTCACTCGCACACACACACACGCGTCACTCGCACACACACACACACACACACACCCACGTCCCTCGCACACAGAGCGGAGATCGCACACACACGCACACGTCACTCGCACACTCACTCACATACACAGACACACGCGCACACGTCACTTGCACACACGTCACTCGCACACACACACACACACACACGTCACTCACACACACACACACACACACACGTCACACACACACACGTCACTCGCACACACACACGTCACTCGCACACAGAGAGCGGAGATCGCACACACACACACGTCACTCGCACGCACGCAAACACACACACGTCACTCACACACACACACGTCACTCGCACACAGAGAGTGGAGATCGCACACACACACACACACACACACAAACGTCACTCGTACACACACACACAAACGTCACTCGCACACAGAGAACAGAGATCGCACACACACACACGTCACTCGCACACAGAGAACAGAGATCGCACACACACACACGTCACTCGCACACAGAGAGCGGAGATTGCACACACACACACACACACGTCACTCGCACACACACACACACACGTCACTCGCACACACACACACACACACCCACGTCACTCGCACACAGAGCGGAGATCGCACACACACGCACACGTCACTCGCACACACACACATGCGCGCAAACACACACACACACACGCGCGTCACTCACACACTCACTCACATACACACACACACGTCACTTGCACACACGTCACTCGCACACACACACACACACGTCACTCGCACACACACACACACACACACCCACGTCCCTCGCACACAGAGCGGAGATCGCACACACACGCACACGTCACTCGCACACTCACTCACATACACAGACACACGCGCACACGTCACTTGCACACACGTCACTCGCACACACACACACACACGTCACTCGCACACACACACACACGCACACGCGCGCGCGCGTCACTCACACACACACACTCACTCACTCACATACACACACACACACACACACGTCACTTGCACACACGTCACTCGCACACACACACACACGTCACTCGCACACACACACACACACACACACACACCCACGTCACTCGCACACAGAGCGGAGATCGCACACACGCACACGTCACTCGCACACACACACACATGCGCGCACACACACACTCACACACACACGCGTCACTCGCACACACACACACACACACACCCACACACGCGCATGTCACTCGCACACACACACAAACAAACACACACATTCGCACGCGCGTCACTCACACATTCACATTCACACACACACACACACCGCACTCGCACGCACGCACACACACACACACACACACACACGTCACTCGCACACAGAGAGCGGAGATCGCACTGCACACACACACGTCACTCGCACACACACACACACACACGTCACTCGCACACACATGTCACTCGCACACAGAGAGCTGTGATCGCACTGCACACACACGTCACTCGCACGCACACATACACACACACGTCACTCGCACACACACACACGTCACTCGCACACACAAACGTCACTTGCACAGACACACGTCACTCGCACACACACACACGCGCGTCACTCACATACACAGAGAGCGGATATCGCACTGCACACACACACACACACACACACACGCACGCACGCACGCACGCACACACACGCACGCAAACACACACACGTCACTCACACACACACACACGTCACTCGCGCACACACACAGAAAGCGGAGACCGCACTGCACACACACACGTCACACACACACGTCACTCGCACACACACACGTCACTCGCACACAGAGAGCGGAGATCGCACACACACACACGTCACTCGCACGCACGCACGCAAACACACACACTTCACTCACACACACACACACGTCACTCGCACACAGAGAGTGGAGATCGCACACACACACACACACACACACACACACACGTCACTCGCACACACACACACACACACACGTCACTCGTGCACACACACACACACACACACGTCACTCGCACACACACACACACAAACGTCACACACACACACACACACGTCACTTGCACGCACACACACACACACACGTCACTTGCACACACACACACACACACACACACACACACACACGTCACTTGCACACACACACACACACACGTCACTAGCACACACACACGTCACTCGCACACTCACACACACACACACACGCGCACGTCACTCGCACACACACACACACACACACACACACACACAAGTCACTCGCACACACACACACACGTCACTAGCACGCACACGTACACACAGGCGCGCGTCACTCACACATTCACACACTCACACACACACGTCACTCGCACGCACACATACACACACACACACACGTCACTCGCACACACACACAGAAAGCGGAGACCGCACTGCACACACACACGTCACACACACACACACGTCACTCGCACACACACACGTCACTCGCACACTCGCACACAGAGAGCGGAGATCGCACACACACACACGTCACTCGCACGCACGCAAACACACGCACGTCACTCACACACACACACACGTCACTCGTGCACACACACACACACGTCACTCGCACGCACACAAACGTCACTCGTACACACACACACACACACGTCACTTGCACACACACACGTCACTCGCACACACACACACACACACACACACACGTCACTCGTACACACACAAACACAGAGAGCGGAGATCGCACTGCACACACACATGTCACCCGCACACACACACACACATACACACACACATCACTCGTACACAGAGCGGAGATCGCACACACACACACACACACACACGTCACTCGCACACACACACGCGCACGTCACTCGCACGCACACACAAACACACACACGCACGTGCGCGCGTCACTCACACATTCACATTAACACACACAGAGCGGAGATCGCACACACACACACGCACACGTCACTCGCACACGCACACATGCGCGCACACACACTCACGCGTCACTCGCACACACACAAACCCATGTCACTCGCACACAGAGAGCGGAGAGCGCACACACACACACGCACACGTCACTCGCACACACACACATGCGCGCACACACACACGTCACTCACACACTCACTCACATACACACACACACGTCACTTGCACACACGTCACTCGCACACACACACGTCACTCGCACACACACACACACACACCCACGTCACTCGCACACAGAGCGGAGATCGCACACACACGCACACGTCACTCGCACACTCACTCACATACACACACACACGCGCACACGTCACTTGCACACACGTCACTCGCACACACACACACACACACACGTCACTCGCACACACACACACACACACACACCCACGTCACTCGCACACAGAGCGGAGATCGCACACACACACACGTCACTTGCACACACACACGCGCGTCACTCACACACTCACTCACATACACACACACACACACGTCACTTGCACACACGTCACTCGCACGCACACACACACACACACACCAACGTCACTCGCACACAGAGCGGAGATCGCACACACGCACACGTCACTCGCACACACACACACACATGCGCGCACACACACACTCACACACACACGCGTCACTCGCACACACACACACACACGTCACTCGCACACACATGTCACTCGCACACAGAGAGCTGTGATCGCACTGCACACACACGTCACTCGCACGCACACATACACACACACGTCACTCGCACACACACACACGTCACTCGCACACACAAACGTCACTTGCACAGACACACGTCACTCGCACACACACACACGCGCGTCACTCACATACACAGAGAGCGGATATCGCACTGCACACACACACACACACACACACACGCACGCACGCACACACACGCACGCAAACACACACACGTCACTCACACACACACACACGTCACTCGCGCACACACACAGAAAGCGGAGACCGCACTGCACACACACACGTCACACACACACGTCACTCGCACACACACACGTCACTCGCACACAGAGAGCGGAGATCGCACACACACACACGTCACTCGCACGCACGCACGCAAACACACACACTTCACTCACACACACACACACGTCACTCGCACACAGAGAGTGGAGATCGCACACACACACACACACACACACACACACACGTCACTCGCACACACACACACACACACGTCACTCGTGCACACACACACACACACACACGTCACTCGCGCACACACACAGAAAGCGGAGACCGCACTGCACACACACACGTCACACACACACGTCACTCGCACACACACACGTCACTCGCACACAGAGAGCGGAGATCGCACACACACACGTCACTCGCACGCACGCACGCAAACACACACACTTCACTCACACACACACACACGTCACTCGCACACAGAGAGTGGAGATCGCACACACACACACACACACACACACACACACGTCACTCGCACACACACACACACACACGTCACTCGTGCACACACACACACACACACACGTCACTCGCACACACACACACACAAACGTCACACACACACACACACACGTCACTTGCACGCACACACACACACACGTCACTTGCACACACACACACACACACACACACACGTCACTTGCACACACACACACACACACGTCACTAGCACACACACACGTCACTCGCACACTCACACACACACACACACACACGCGCACGTCACTCGCACACACACACACACACACACACACACACACACAAGTCACTCGCACACACACACACACGTCACTAGCACGCACACGTACACACAGGCGCGCGTCACTCACACATTCACACACTCACACACACACGTCACTCGCACGCACACATACACACACACACACGTCACTCGCACACACACACACACACGTCACTCGCACACGTAACTCACACACACACACACACACGTCACTCGCGCACACAAACAGAAAGCGGAGACCGCACTGCACACACACACGTCACACACACACACACGTCACTCGCACACACACACGTCACTCGCACACTCGCACACAGAGAGCGGAGATCGCACACACACACACGTCACTCGCACGCACGCAAACACACGCACGTCACTCACACACACACACACGTCACTCGTGCACACACACACACACGTCACTCGCACGCACACAAACGTCACTCGTACACACACACACACACACGTCACTTGCACACACACACGTCACTCGCACACACACACACACACACACACACACGTCACTCGTACACACACAAACACAGAGAGCGGAGATCGCACTGCACACACACATGTCACCCGCACACACACACACACATACACACACACATCACTCGTACACAGAGAGCGGAGATCGCACACACACACACACACACGTCACTCGCACACACACACGCGCACGTCACTCGCACGCACACACAAACACACACACGCACGTGCGCGCGTCACTCACACATTCACATTAACACACACAGAGCGGAGATCGCACACACACACACGCACACGTCACTCGCACACGCACACATGCGCGCACACACACTCACGCGTCACTCGCACACACACACACCCATGTCACTCGCACACAGAGAGCGGAGAGCGCACACACACACACGCACACGTCACTCGCACACACACACATGCGCGCACACACACACGTCACTCACACACTCACTCACATACACACACACACGTCACTTGCACACACGTCACTCGCACACACACACGTCACTCGCACACACACACACACACACCCACGTCACTCGCACACAGAGCGGAGATCGCACACACACGCACACGTCACTCGCACACTCACTCACATACACACACACACGCGCACACGTCACTTGCACACACGTCACTCGCACACACACACACACACACGTCACTCGCACACACACACACACACACACACCCACGTCACTCGCACACAGAGCGGAGATCGCACACACACACACACGTCACTTGCACACACACACGCGCGTCACTCACACACTCACTCACATACACACACACACACACGTCACTTGCACACACGTCACTCGCACACACACACACACACACACACCCACGTCACTCGCACACAGAGCGGAGATCGCACACACGCACACGTCACTCGCACACACACACACACATGCGCGCACACACACACTCACACACACACGCGTCACTCGCACACACACACACACACACACACGTTTGTTTTTGTGAAATGTGAGGACATTCCATAGGCGTAATGGTTTTTATACCGTACAAACCGTATTTTCTATCCCCTCACACACACACACACACACACACACACACACACACACACACACACACACACACACACACACACACTGCCCCTGCCCCTAAACCAAGCCCTCACAGGAGACTGTGCAGTTCACTTTCTGTGAAAAAAAACTTGTTCTGTATGATTTATAAGCATTTTAAAAAGTGAGGACATGGGGAACGTCCTCATATTTAATCCTCTTTTTGTAATACCCATGTCATTATACACATTTGTGTCCTGATATTTCACAAAAACATGCCCACACACACACGCGTCACTCGCACACACACACACCCATGTCACTCGCACACACACACAAACAAACACACACATTCACATGCGCGTCACTCACACATTCACATTCACACACACACACCTCACTCGCACGCACACACACACACACGTCACTCGCACACAGAGAGCGGAGATCGTCACACACGTCACTCGCACACACACACACACGTCACTCGCACACACATACGTCACTTGCACAGACACACGTCACTCGCACACACACACACACGCGCGCGTCACTGACATACACAGAGAGCGGATATCACACTGCACACACACACACACGCACGCACGCACACACACGCACGCAAACACACACACGTCACTCACACACACACACACACACGTCACTCGCGCACACACACAGAAAGCGGAGACCGCACTGCACACACACACGTCACACACACACACGTCACTCGCACACAGAGAGCGGAGATCGCACACACACACACGTCACTCGCACGCACGCACGCAAACACACACACGTCACTCACACACACACACGTCACTCGCACACAGAGAGTGGAGATCGCACACACACACACGTCACTCGCACACACACACACACACACACACACA
Organism: Gobio gobio; assembly: GCF_949357685.1. Lineage (NCBI taxonomy): Eukaryota > Metazoa > Chordata > Actinopteri > Cypriniformes > Gobionidae > Gobio > Gobio gobio. The sequence goes on from NW_027645729.1 coordinate 107,193, forward strand.
CACGTCACTCGTGCACACACACACACACGTCACTCGCACGCACACAAACTTCACTCGTACACACACACACACACGTCACTTGCACACACACACGTCACTCGCACACACACACACACACACACACACACACACACACACACGTCACTCGTACACACACAAACACAGAGAGCGGAGATCGCACTGCACACACACGTCACCCGCACACACACATACACACACACATCACTCGTACACAGAGAGCGGAGATCGCACACACACACACACACACACGTCACTCGCACACACACACACACACACACACACACACA
>NW_027645729.1:112500-153000 GCF_949357685.1 Gobio gobio
AATATTTTGGTACTAAATACTATTTGTGCTATAATTATGGTCCATTAATGACCACTTAAAATATTTTTCTTCTACACAATAAAAAACGTTGGGTTATTTTTTTAAACCCAACCGTTGGGTTACACATATTGGGTCAATATGTTGGGTTATTTTACAAAAATGTTGGGTCTTTTTAACATCGTGGGGTTATTTTTAGTAATAACCCGGGTTTCCGCAGCGATGGTTCAAATTTTAACGGCGAAACGGCCAGTGATCGTCAACAGAAGAAGCTGCTGCTGTCTGATTATGATTTGAAAGGTAAGTCATATCTTTTTTTTATGTGTACAACTCTTATAACATTATGTATTGTGTACTGAAACGTTGAATATAGTCTAAAACTGAATAAAAAACGAAGTTCCCTTTAATCAGTTTTACTACTCTCGATTGGAAATAAACCCTAGCTATCCCAGTTAGCTCGCTAGCAGTAATAAAGTAATTAAAACATTATTTTAGTGAAACTGTTTAAAAACTTACTATGGTGATAAAGTAAGTAACGTTAGGCCTAGTCTGAAATCGCGATCTAAAGCCGCGCGGAGCATTATCAGCTCAGCCCGGGCAGCGCGAGCTCAGACCCGGCCACACGACACCACAACAGCGCGGTGAGATCCAGGAGACGCCGCGTGTGAATTCGCCGAAATATATGTTGTGAGATGAATGAGTGCAGATATTCCCAACACCAATGGACAATTAGGCTAGTTCACGACAGTTAGAATGTTTTCCAACCCACAAATTACCTAGTTTTACAGTAGTAACGCAAACTGCAACTTGTCATATGAATATAGTCATGCATGTTACTATTAAATGTATTACAAGAGTAGTTAAAGCATCCAATTATAGTATTTATTCTTACAAAGCTATTACAGTTTCTTCCTTTATTTTAAATGTGTTTTACTAAATGTGTTTTAGACAAATGGATTCATTTGTGAAGCAAAGACTACAACAATTGAACCTCTGCCATGTAATTAAAGGTGAGTAAGCTATTGAAATAAGTTGTACACAATTATTCGATTATTATAGTCTACTTTTCTGAAAATGTTTCTTTTTTCCCTGTTTGATTCTAATGCAGAGGAAGGAGTGGATGAAAGGTTTACGCTGCTTGATGACAGTGGTTCTTGACTCTAGTCCTGGAGGATCCCCACAATGTGGACGTCTTCATTATCTGACACACATTTCCGGTTTTGGAGTCTCTAACAAGCTGGTAAGTTAAATAAGATTAGATTGGCCAAATGTGCAGTGCTGGGGCTACTACAGAACCAGGGCTGGATTTCCCGAAACCTTCTTAACACTCCGTCGTTCTTAAATTATACCTTAAGGTGTATCTTATCGTTAATACGTGTTTCCCGAAGCAATCTTAGTTAAGAATACCTTCTGTAAGACATTCGTTCGTAAGGTTGGTCTGGAGCACTCTTAGCTATGCCTTATCACTATTGACAGTTCATTCTGAGAGTGGCCACTGTTTCTTTACATCTCAGTCTTTACCAATATAATTCTGCTAATTGAAGTGTTTTCATGCAAATAATACTATAGACCCTTTACACATTTCCGGGTTTCTCAGAGCAGAAGTCGTCATAGTTGGGTTAAATATTATAGCTGAGAATGAGAAAATACATTAAATATTTTTTTGTGTGCCCATAGCAAAAGAAAAACGCCACAGTAGTGATTTAACAACTTTCAAAAAGAGGGGAAAAATAGAGTGAGATTGATAACGGCAGTGAAAAGAGAGAAATATGTTAATTTTACCATCACTCCCATAGATGCTATTACTAAACACCCTCACAGCAGCAGGAACTTTTTTATTGTAATTTGATGCAAAAGTAATAAAATGCAAAGTATTAGTGTTATAAATGTACATATATTTTTTTAAAAATGAAAATACAAAAAACATTGCAGGATTTACGATATTGATGACTGTTAAAACGCGCCATCACAGTCTGTGAAAGGGGTCTATTGTCATTACACTGATGGCTGTTTGCTTTATAATTAGCCTATATTATCCAAAGGTATATCAGCTGGCAAACCTTTATGGAGTATATTTAAAGGGAATGATTGTAGAGGGGACTTTGATTTACAACTATTTGCTGTATCGCTGCCATAGTTTGACCAAAGACGGCGGAGCCATTTCTATGTGCACTATTTCATCCGTGAAAACTTTAGTCCCCTGGCTACCATATCAAAAGCTGCAATTCAAAATTAATTTTATTAATTTAATTAATTCAGCAGATTTTAGATCTTGTTGGTCCGACTTTGTCAAGACAAACCTGACGGAGCTCAGCCCTGATATTCAGCTGCTGTGGCTCTCACATCTTTAGTCATGAAGGTCTTTGAGAGACTCATTAAAAACAACATTTGCTCCTCCATTCCTGACACTTTGGACCCTCTTCAGTTTGCCTATCGTCCCAATAGATCGACTGAAGATGCCATTTCTCACGTCCTTCACTCCTGCCTCACTCACATCGACAGCAAAAGTGGGAACTATGTCAGGCTGCTATTTATTGACTATAGCTCAGCCTTTAACACCATAGTTCCCATTAAGCTAACACACAAACTCCTGGATCTAGGCCTGAATTCTTCTCTCTGCCTCTGGATTGAAGATTTCCTCACTGGCAGACCCCAGGCGGTGAGAGTAGGCCAGTTCACCTCCACCTCCATCACCCTGAGTGTTGGAGCTCCACAGGGCTGTGTGCTGAGTCCCCTGCTCTACTCTCTCTACACCCATGACTGTTTGTCCACACACAGCTCCACCTCCATCATCAAGTTTGCTGATGATACTGTTGTCCTGGGTCTCATCTCCAACAACAATGAGACGGCATACTTGGACGAAGTGGAGCAACTGACATCATGGTGCCAGGACAACTGTCTCTCTCTGAATGTTAACAAGACCAAAGAACTGATTGTGGACTTCAGGAAGAGACAGCATCGGTCATACTCCCCTCTCATGATCAGCGGGACACCGGTAGAGAGAGTGAGCAGCTTCAAATACCTGGGAGTGAACATCTCCGAGGATCTGACCTGGACTACACACATCCAGACACAGGTGAAAAAAGCCAGGCAAAGACTGTACCACCTGCGCCAGCTGAGGAAATTCAGGGTTTCACCAGCCATCCTGAAAACTTTCTATCGAGGGGCGATAGAAAGTGTCCTGACTCAGTGCATCACAGCGTGGTACGGGAACAGCACCAGTCACGACTGCAAAGCCCTGCAAAGAGTGGTGCGCTTATCCGAGCGCATCTCAGGCTCAGCTCTCCCGTCTCTGCAGGACATCTTCACCAAACGCTGCAGAGGTAGAGCTACTAAAATCACCAGAGACATTAATCACCCTGCAAACTCTCACTTCACCCTGCTGCCATCTGGTAAGCGCTTCCGTAGCCTGATGGCAAAGACTGAAAGACTCAGGAGGAGTTTCTTCCCCCAGGCCATCAGACTCCTGAACTCAGTCACGTGACTCACTTCACCCCGCACACGCATAAACATACGGTTTTTTAACATTAACATCCACATACTGCAATTGCACTGCACTTTACTTTCCTATTGTTACTGCGTAACAACCTGTAATAAACCTAGCACATTATACTTCTTTATATATACATATATATATATTTTATGTTAACCACTTATTTTTAAGTCTACAGTTTATCTCACTTATCATATCCACATATTTTTTATATTTTTATTTATCTTATTTCCTATTTTTATCTTTTACTTGATTTATTTATAATTCTACTTATGTTAATACTTTTTATTCTAATTTTATTCTATTTCTATTTTAATTTCTTGTAACTGTTATTTGCACTGTCCATGGAGCGGACCTGTTTACATTTCACTGCCAGTTGTATATTGTGTATATAACTGTGTATGTGACAAATAAAACTCTTGAATCTTGAATCTTGAATCTTGCTGTTGCTCTTCTCTTTCTTTCTCTTTTCTCCGCTGTAGCTGTTGATTATCTTTCGCGTTTTGCACCTTTATTGAGTAGGTCATCCAATAACAGAAATTAGTGATTTACCAATAATGTGATGTGGGCAATCAACTTTGCTTGTGGAGTAAATGAAGGCTATGGGAAAGTATATTATGATAATATAAATGGCAGGATACGTTTGGGCATGAGAGGTTGCAGGTTCGCACAATCATTTCAAAATTATTTACAATATCCACGGTTGGATTTAGTTTGCAATTTGGATTATATTTATACGATCTCACGAGTCCTGATAAATGCAATTTCAACTATTTCTGAAGTGCTTCTATTATAAAGAACACTGCTTTCTCACATAATGCAGTTAAACAGCCCCTGCATAGAGTGAATAATCGATTTTTGAGCCATTGATAAACTGATTCAGCACCTGCTAACGTCGCACTTCAGAAGGCTTACCTTAAGCAACCTCCTAAAGTTTAGTTCGGGGAACACGTCTAGAAATGGGATACCTTTAGTTAAGTTATACCTTTAGTTAAGTTATACCTTTAGTTAAGTTATACCTTTAGAGTCTTCATAGCGCGATAAGAGACAACGTTATCGGGAAATGCAGCCCAGGCGGTTTGGGAAACAACCTGTTTATTACTTATGTATGTTTGTTTGTTTGTTTATTTTTTCAGCTGTCTTCCCTCTTTTTCATACAGTATGTTTTATTTCAATAGAGTATGAGTTGTCTGATGACTGACTGTAAGAAGCCCTCACAGCCAAGTGGAGGAGTTCATGAGACGTACAACACCTCAACAAACTGGAGTGCCTGGATTTGATCATCTGGAACTAAAACTATTGAAGAAATGAGTAGAGAACATCCCAGACTTCATGACTATCCTGGAATGGTCAGTTCAATGATGTTCATTGTAGGAAAGGCGTGTCTTATTTTGGAATAATTGTTTGGTTGTGTCTAGGGATGCAACACTACAGTTAGTCCACGGTTCAATACACACCTCGGGTGTTAACCACGGTTTTCGGTTCGGTTTGGTTCTGATGGCTTGTCACATCAGTTTTTTGCTCTTCTATTCTTAGGCGACAGGAACAGCAAGAGGTTAAGGAGAAAAAAGACTATTTTTTATTGCAATACTCTTTCTTTATTTTACTTAAAAGAATTAAAAAACCTTACTTAAACTATAAAACTTCACTTGTTCAAAAAACCCTTGTACACATTCCTAGTGTATTGTATAATATAAAATAAATATATATAAAGATTTACACTGGCAGCTCAGAGCAGTACAGCAGCATTTGAGTATGAAATTGAATGAATGAATGTAAAAATAAAACGCTTCACAGACTTCACTATAAAATATACACTGATTCTTATTAAAGCTACTGTATTAGTTTTTTCAGTCAAGAGCAGTGAGTGATTTTCTCTTTGTCTTTTGTTGTTGTATTAACATTAAAGGGATATTTCACTCAAAAATGAAAATTCTGTCATCGAGAAATAAATACAGGTTTGGAACAATATTAGAGTGAGTAAATAATGACATCATTTTATAGGTGAACTGTCCCTTTAAGGACAGCGTGTTCAGTATAGGCTGCGCCGCTGTCAGTTTAAGACCTGCACACATCTAATATACAGACACGATTGCGATTTTACTTTCACTTTAGACATAACTGACTGTGTTTATCTTAACCTTGTGTGTATTTGACAGTATTAGCGCAGTAAGACGACTACTACAAATAATGCAAATACTGAACTTTGGTGATTGTGAATAACTCTAGTGTTCTGTGAGTATAACTCCACCACTAACGTGTGATGTGAATTTATGTCATGTTGTTCAGTATTGGGATGGAGGCAAATGATAGAATTTGTAGAAAAATAATTAATTAAATGCGGAACCGAAAAAACGCAATTCACAGGCGCGTATTGAACCGTGAATGCCGTACCGAACGGTTCAATATTATATTGAGAATTGTGGCATCCCTAGTTGTGTCTAAGTGCATATGAAATTAGGTCTACACACGTAGTATAAGTAAAAACTGTTTTTTCTTTTTCTGTAAACTTGTCTTTCAAAAGGTGATCATGGAGAACTTGCCTTTAAAACCCTTCCTGCCATCATCGCCATACCTCACAACTGGGAAAAAATGGTGTCCAACATATGCTGAAATTCAGCCTGTAAGTAAAAGCAACACTATCAAAGTATCTTTGATAAAGTACACTGCATCATTTATTATTTCCTTTAGTGATTCTGTTTGTTAATGGGTTAGTTCACCCACATAATTAAAATTCTGTCATTAAAGGGATAGTTCATCCAAAAATTATCCCATAATTTACTCTCCCTCAAGTCCTCCTAGGTGTGTATGACATTCTTCTTTCAGACGAACACAATCAGAGCTATATTAAAGGGTTAGTTCACCCAAAAATGAAAATTCTGTCATTAATTACTTACCCTTGTAATCTTACCCTATGTCATCCTCAATAAACCCGTCTCCTGCGTGTTGCCTCCGATCATTCGAATATTGCACTTTAATAACTATTTAATCAACATCATCCTCAATAAACCCGTCTCCAGCGTGTTGCCTCCGATCATTCGAATATTGCACTTTAATAACTATTTAATCAACATCATCCTCAATAAACCCGTCTCCAGCGTGTTGCCCCCGGTCCCTCGAATATTCTGATCTATTATGACCTCTGAGCTGTAAAACTGGCAGAATAATAATAATCATACGCTGTTTGTTATTGGCCAGAGGAGAACTGCCCCCCCGACTGAGCCTGGTTTCTCCAAGGTTTATTTTCCTCCATTCTGCTCCTGATGGGGTTTTGGTTTCCTTGCCACTGTTGCCTCTGGCTTGGCGTGCTCAGTTGGGGACACTAAATGTTCAACTAAACATCGAAATAAATCTAAATAATAAACTAAATTAAACATTTAAACTAAATTACTGATCGAATTATTGATCTAAAGCCCACACTGTCACTGTATGATAATTGAAATGAACTGATGACATCAGCGTTTTTTCCAGAATGGCTGTACAGCTGAATAAAATTATGCTGCATTATTTTCCTGTTTAACACTGTAAAGCTGCTTTGAAACAATCTACATTGTTAAAAGCGCTATATAAATAAAGTTGACTTGACTTGACCCTCATGTCGTTGGACACCCGTCAGACCTCCGTTCATCTTCGGAACAGAAATTAAGATATTTTAGTTGAAATCTGATGCCTCTGAAAGTCCTCCATTGGCTCAATGGCACCGTTCACTCTCAAGACCCTTAAAAGACACTATAGAGGTCGTTACAGTGCGCAAAAAACCCCTAAATAACGACTTAAATAGTGATGACGATTTCAAAACAAAGCATCATGAAGCTTCGAAACGTTATGAATCACTGAGTCGATTCAGCAGTTTGAATCGCCAAATTTCAGCAGTTTGGCGGTTTGACACGCGATCCGAATCATCATTCGGCTCACTGATTCATAACGCTCTGAACCGCTGAATCGACTCACTGATTCATAACGCTCTGAACCACTGAATCAACTCACTGATTCATAACGCTCTGAACCGCTGAATCGACTCACTGATTCATAACGCTCTGAACCGCTGAATCGACTCACTGATTCATAACGCTCTGAATCGCTGAATCGACTCACTGATTCATAACGCTCTGAACCGCTGAATCGACTCACTGATTCCAAATGAAGACCAAAAAAGTGCATCCATCCATTATAAAAGTGCTCCACACGGCTCCGGGGGTTAATGAAGGCCTTCTGAACGAATCGATGGGGTTTTGTAAGAAAAATATCCATATTTAAAACGTTGTAGTCTAAAATAACTAACTTCTGACAGACTGCCTTCTGTATTCAACTTACACAGAAAGTGTAACGCCTCTCGCAGTTCAAAACGCTTACGCTACGTCCGACGTTATCGTCACGCTTTTTTCAGAAGTTGAATACAGAAGGTGGTCCACTGGAAGCTAGATATTTTAATTTATAACGTGTTAAATATGGATATTTTTCTCACACAAACCCACAGATTTACTTCAATGGGTTCTTATTATCCCCCGGAGCCGTGTGGAGCACTTTTAGAATGGATGGATGCACTTTTTGGGCTTCAAATTTTGGGCTGCCATTATAAAGCTTAGAAGAGCCAGGATATTTATTAATATTACTCTGATTGTGTTCGTCTGAAAGAAGAATGTCATATACACCTAGGATGACCTGAGGGTGAGAAAATCATGGGCTAATTTTCCGTTTTGGATGAACTATCCCATTAATTACCCTCAGGTCGTTCCAAAACTGTAAGACTTTTGTTGTTCTTCGGACCACAAATGAAAATCCGTTTAAAGAAATCTGAGACATTTGGGTCCCTCCATTGACGGTCTACCACTTTCACGGCCCAGAACAGACATCGTTAAAGTAATCCATGTGACTCGAGTGGTTTAGCCTCAGTTTTACGAAGCAACACGAGAGTGTTAAAACAACATGACACAACAACATTTGCTCTCTCATCAACACAACACGCATGCATCACGGTGCTCTCGTGAACATGCATTGAAATTAATATTTTGTAAATGATGGTTAAGGGATAGGATATACTCAGTTTTTAATTCAGTACAGCACGGCTTCATTGTAACTTGTACGTATTAACACTGCTGATGTTGTCACATTGCATGCCAACTGAACTTTATTTATTCTTTTAAGGTTGAACTAACGTGGGGCATTAGCCAGTGGCGTAACTTTGCTTTGAAAAGTGGTGGGGACACCGGGACACCGCACAACTCGTTTTGCTATGTGTTTATTTAATACAGAGACGCATTTCTGCCACATACATATTATTTTTTCACTCAATTAGCCTATGTAGTAATAACGAGATCTTATGTCATAAAAACGACATAATTTTCTCGTAATAACGAGATTGTATGTTGTTAAAACGACATATTTTTTTTCCTAATAAGGACATGTGTTGTATAGTGATGTGTGTATATGTCTGTATCCATATTGGAGAATTTATTTAGCCCATGCCTTTGTCACACTTGTCTGAAAAGCTCAGCGTAAAATATCTCATCCGCTGCCTGTATCGGTGGCAATGCCCATAGCACGAAATTGTTGTAGCCTAATTTATTGATTAATTTATTTATCAGAGCAGGTGGCCATGCTTTTTTGTTGTGTTGTGGCTTGTTTCTGTTTTCATGTAGTTTGAGCGCGTTCATCTCCCCGTTATGGTCAGAGGCGGGACCTTTCCGGGCAACATGAGCTAAGCTGCTGTCCAATCACAACACGGGAACCGCTGGCACAATCAGAACTCGTTACGTATTTCTGAAGGAGGGACTTCATAGAACGAGGAAATCCTCAGGCCGTTTTGAGGACAGTGAAAACAGCAGAATACAGATCAGTGAATTGTGTGAAAAATACTGTGTTTTTTTACACATGAAACATGAACACATGTTATATTGCACACTGTAAACACAATCAAAGCTTCAAAAAAACACGAAAAACGGGACCTTTAAAACTTTATAGACTCAAATAACAAGCTTCTGGCGGTCAGCAGTACGCAAGTCGTGCTGTAGTGATGCTACATTATTGTCAGTATTACTTCATACTGTACATTTTAATGTGGGAGTAACAATGAAAAAATACTTTAGCTTTGATATTTTTGTTGAATGCATTTTTTTTTCACAACAATTGATACAACTAGGTTCTTCACTAAAATAAATGTGAAATATATTTCCATTTTACATCACGTGACGTTTTATTTTTTTTACTTTTACAAACTTTTGCAAGTTGTGCAACGACGTGTCCTACGGTGGCCCAGTAGTGCACAACACAACGAAATATAAAAAGCAAACATAAGTTCACAACACAACGAAATCAAGCCACAACACAACAAAATCAAGCCACAACACAACGGAAACAAGCCACAACACAATGAAAAAGCCACAACACAAATAAATCAGCCACAACACAAATAAATCAAGCCACAACACAAACAAGCCACAACACAAATAAATCAGCCACAACACAAACAAGCCACAACACAAATAAATCAAGCCACAACACAAATAAATCGAGCCACAACACAACAAAATCAAGCCACAACACAACAAAATCAAGCCACAACACAACGAAATCAAGCCACAACACAACAAAATCAAGCCACAACACAACGGAAACAAGCCACAACACAATGAAAAAGCCACAACACAAATAAATCAGCCACAACACAAATAAATCAGCCACAACACAAACAAGCCACAACACAACGAAAAAGCCACAACACAAACAAGCCACAACACAAATAAATCAAGCCACAACACAAACAAGCCACAACACAAATAAATCAAGCCACAACACAACTGAAACAAGCCACAACACAAATAAATCAAGCCACAACACAAATAAATCAAGCCACAACACAAATAAATCAAGCCACAACACAAAGAAATCAAGCCACAACACAACGGAAACAAGCCACAACACAAATAAATCAAGCCACAACACAACACAACAAAATCAAGCCACAGCACAACAAAATCAAGCCACAACACAATGAAAAAGCCACAACACAAATAAATCAGGCCACAACACAACGAAATCAAGCCACAACACAACAAAATCAAGCCACAACACAATGAAAAAGCCACAACACAAACAAGCCACAACACAAATAAATCAAGCCACAACACAACTGAAACAAGCTTAGTTTAGTTTAGTTTTATTTAAAGTTTGACAAGGCAGGATATTGAAGGAAAAAACCCTGAAATGTATCAAACTGAACACATACTCAAAACAACCTTACCTAATTGAAATGAATTAAATAAATAAATAATAATAAATAAAACAACCAGGTAGAGTAAAAACAGATACACAAAAAACCTGGAATACATCAGGCATCACGCAAAGAACAAACAAACTGTAAATTACTTATAAAACAGTTTAAGAGCACGTGGAATAAAAGAAAGTTCATGTCTTTTTGATTTACTCCTGGGCACAACAAACTCCCTATGCTGCCGTAGTAGGTAAGTGGGTCTTGGAGCCACAGACAAGAAACAATGCAATGGTGATGAACTGTCTTTGAGTAGTTTAGTAAAAGTACGTATAGTGGCCTTGTCGCGCCTCTCACTCAGTGATGGGACAGTAGAAGTTGGAACACCTATTATCCGACAGCAACGTTTTTGGACCCTCTCCAGCTCATCAGAGAGACCTTTAGGTAGTCCACCCCATACTGGGCTAGCGTACTCAAGGACTGGCCGTATAAATGTTAGATACACTTTCATTAAAACATCACAAGGGAGACCCGCATTTTTAGCAACACAGAGATAGTGTATTCTAGGACGTACCTTCGAAATCATGTACTTAATGTGGGCATCCCACGACAGATCCGAAGAAATTTGGACTCCAAGCAGTTTAAAAGTGGAAACTCTGCTAATTGCATGTCCTGAAATTACGGGAGAGGAAGGGCAGGGAATGTTTTCATCTTTCCTGGCGCTTATGACCACAACACAAATAAATCAAGCCACAACACAAACAAGCCACAACACAAATAAATCAAGCCACAACACAAACAAGCCACAACACAAATAAATCAGGCCACAACACAACGAAATCAAGCCACAACACAACAAAATCAAGCCACAACACAACGGAAACAAGCCACAACACAACGAAAAAGCCACAACACAAATAAATCAGGCCACAACACAAACAAGCCACAACACAAATAAATCAAGCCACAACACAAATAAATCAAGCCACAACACAAACAAGCCACAACACAAATAAATCAAGCCACAACACAAATAAATCAAGCCACAACACAAATAAATCAAGCCACAACACAACTGAAACAAGCCACAACACAAATAAATCAAGCCACAACACAACTGAAACAAGCCACAACACAAATAAATCAAGCCACAACACAACTGAAACAAGCCACAACACAAATAAATCAAGCCACAACACAACTGAAACAAGCCACAACACAAATAAATCAGGCCACAACACAACGAAAACAAGCCACAACACAAATAAATCAGGCCACAACACGACAGAAACAAGCCACAACACAAATAAATCAGGCCACAACACGACGGAAACAAGCCACAACACAAATAAATCAGGCCACAACACAACGAAATCAAGCCACAACACAACAAAATCAAGCCACAACACAACGGAAACAAGCCACAACACAACGAAAAAGCCACAACACAAATAAATCAAGCCACAACACAAACAAGCCACAACACAAATAAATCAAGCCACAACACAAATAAATCAAGCCACAACACAAATAAATCAAGCCACAACACAACTGAAACAAGCCACAACACAAATAAATCAAGCCACAACACAACTGAAACAAGCCACAACACAAATAAATCAGGCCACAACACGACGGAAACAAGCCACAACACAAATAAATCAGGCCACAACACAACTGAAACAAGCCACAACACAAATAAATCAGGCCACAACACAACGAAAACAAGCCACAACACAACGAAAACAAGCCACAACACAAATAAATCAGGCCACAACACAACGGAAACAAGCCACAACACAAATAAATCAGGCCACAACACAACGAAAACAAGCCACAACACAACGAAAACAAGCCACAACACAAATAAATCAGGCCACAACACAACGGAAACAAGCCACAACACAAATAAATCAGGCCACAACACAACGGAAACAAGCCACAACACAAATAAATCAGGCCACAACACAACGGAAACAAGCCACAACACAATGAAAAAGCCACAACACAATGAAAAAGCCACAACACAATGAAAAAGCCACAACACAATGAAAAGGCCACAACACAAATAAATCAGGCCACAACACAACGGAAACAAGCCACAACACAACGGAAACAAGCCACAACACAACGAAAAAGCCACAACACAAATAAATCAGGCCACAACACAAACAAGCCACAACACAAATAAATCAAGCCACAACACAAACAAGCCACAACACAAATAAATCAAGCCACAACACAAATAAATCAAGCCACAACACAAATAAATCAAGCCACAACACAACTGAAACAAGCCACAACCAAAATAAATCAGGCCACAACACAACGAAAACAAGCCACAACACAAATAAATCAGGCCACAACACGACGGAAACAAGCCACAACACAAATAAATCAGGCCACAACACGACGAAATCAAGCCACAACACAACAAAATCAAGCCACAACACAACGGAAACAAGCCACAACACAACGAAAAAGCCACAACACAAATAAATCAAGCCACAACACAAACAAGCCACAACACAAATAAATCAAGCCACAACACAAATAAATCAAGCCACAACACAAACAAGCCACAACACAAATAAATCAGGCCACAACACGACGGAAACAAGCCACAACACAAATAAATCAGGCCACAACACAACGAAATCAAGCCACAACACAACAAAATCAAGCCACAACACAACGGAAACAAGCCACAACACAACGAAAAAGCCACAACACAAATAAATCAAGCCACAACACAAACAAGCCACAACACAAATAAATCAAGCCACAACACAAATAAATCAAGCCACAACACAAACAAGCCACAACACAAATAAATCAAGCCACAACACAAATAAATCAAGCCACAACACAAATAAATCAAGCCACAACACAACTGAAACAAGCCACAACACAAATAAATCAAGCCACAACACAACTGAAACAAGCCACAACACAAATAAATCAGGCCACAACACGACGGAAACAAGCCACAACACAAATAAATCAGGCCACAGCACAACTGAAACAAGCCACAACACAAATAAATCAGGCCACAACACAACGAAAACAAGCCACAACACAAATAAATCAGGCCACAACACAACGAAAACAAGCCACAACACAAATAAATCAGGCCACAACACAACGGAAACAAGCCACAACACAAATAAATCAGGCCACAACGCAACGGAAACAAGCCACAACACAAATAAATCAGGCCACAACACAACGGAAACAAGCCACAACACAATGAAAAAGCCACAACACAAATAAATCAGGCCACAACAAAACAGAAACAAGCCACAACACAACAAAAAAGCCACAACATTAACAAATCAAGCCACAACACAACGGAAATGCTCCCAACCACTCGGGGGCACTCGGAGCGCTGTAAAGTTGCCACTGTTCTATAGAGTCGGCAATCTTACAAAGAAATCAATACCACAATTAGTTTTAACAGTATGTAGGCTAACCATTGTTTATCGATATGAAATATTGATTTAAAATCACCTACATGCATTATAGCTGCATATATATAATGCCATACCACGTCTGTCAATTCCACCAATTGGTTGAAACGTATAATTTGTATGAATTAAAATTGCTTTTAACATTTAAAAACAGACATGTTAAAATTCCACAGCTTGATTGTATTGGTAAAACTGACTTAATAATGCACAACACAACATTGCAATTTGAAAATTAAAAAAAAGTTAATTAATTCGTACAAATTATATGTTTCAACTTGGTGGAATTGGAAGACGTTCCCTTAGCGCCGTGGCAGCGGGTCAAAGCGTTCTCGAGTATAAATATGCAGCTATAATGCACGTAGGTGCTTTTGAATTTATATTTCATGTCTATATACAAATGCACACTTAAAACTGATCGTAGTGTTTAAATATTTGTAAGATAAGATATAAACTATTTATATTTATTTAAGATCATCATTCAAGTGATTTTTTCATAAAAAAATTATTTTTAATGAGCCAATTTATGACATAGTTAAGTATTTTTGCAGTAAATAGGTAAAAAACTACCAAATACCCACAAAAACACAGCATAAATGTATAGTTGAGAAGTAAATTAAAAGAATGATATATAGTTTTCCATGTAAAAATTGTATATTTCCTTATGCAATCGCTCTGTAAAAGTTTGGGGTCTATCTGACCCCAAGGGACTCAAGCGTAAACCCTACTTGAGGGACGATTAAGGGTTAAAGAAGAAATTACTAGTTGTCAAATAAATAACACTTTTAAATGACTTAAAGCCAGGGGATTGCAGTGTGTTAAGTTAAATCCTTTCACTCAGCAGTGCAGACTTGTGTTCTGTGTGGGATCTAGTGCTAATGTGAACTGGTTTTCCCCTCCACTGAAGCTCACATCAGGTGCACCTGGAGAGAGAAGAGTAAACCTGAAGAGTGGAGGTTGGGTCCTGGCAGTGGAGGCTGAAATCCTTTGTGGCAGGCAGGGAAGATCCAAAAAGGAGGAAGGCCTGGATCTGGCAGCCAAAGCAGAGCTGGGAGCAAAAAGAAAAGGAGAGGGGAAAAACAAAACTAATACTAGCCAGAAGGGAGCTCAAAAAACTAGTTTAGGAAAACAGGGAAAAATAAAGAAATAACCAAAACTGAAAAAAGTAGACAGGAACTCAAGACTAGACTAAGACTAAAACTATAGCAGAAGTAAGAGCTAAGTCTCAGTGACCATAGACAAGAGCCAGGTAACTCAGCAGAGCAGAGACTCGATCTGGCACAGGACAGAAAACAAGAGGAGAATATAACACGAACAAAAGCAGGAGAGAGCTATAATGAGATAACCAGGTAACAAGAGGAGAATATAACACGAACAAAAGCAGGAGAGAGCTATAATGAGATAACCAGGTAACAAGAGGAGAATATAACACGAACAAAAGCAGGAGAGAGCTATAATGAGATAACCAGGTAACTAGAGGAGAATATAACACGAACAAAAGCAGGAGAGAGCTATAATGAGATAACCAGGTAACTAGAGGAGAATATAACACGAACAAAAGCAGGTGAGAGCTATAATGAGATAACCAGGTAACTAGAGGAGAATATAACACGAACAAAAGCAGGTGAGAGCTATAATGAGATAACCAGGTAACTAGAGGGGAATATAACACGAACAAAAGCAGGAGAGAGCTATAATGAGATAACCAGGTAACTAGAGGAGAATATAACACGAACAAAAGCAGGAGAGAGCTATAATGAGATAACCAGGTAACTAGAGGGGAATATAACACGAACAAAAGCAGGAGAGAGCTATAATGAGATAACCAGGTAACTAGAGGGGAATATAACACGAACAAAAGCAGGAGAGAGCTATAATGAGATAACCAGGTAACTAGAGGAGAATATAACACGAACAAAAGCAGGAGAGAGCTATAATGAGATAACCAGGTAACTAGAGGAGAATATAACACGAACAAAAGCAGGAGAGAGCTATAATGAGATAACCAGGTAACTAGAGGAGAATATAACACGAACAAAAGCAGGAGAGAGCTATAATGAGATAACCAGTACACACCCTAACCCCCTGCAGTACACACGTGGTAAGACCTGAAAGTGTCAGCAGGTTTAATGACTACAGCAGGTTTCCATTTACCCGACTCCTGAATTCGGACGTGGTCCCCAGCCCGTAGCGGTGTGAGTGGTTTTGCTGACCTGTTGTAGTACTTTCCTTGATATTGTTGCTTTTTCTCACGCCTTGCATGAACATCATGTCCACTGACAGTCTCAGGCTGCAACTGTCGGCTGGTAGTTGGTAAAATGGAGCGTAGTCTTCTGCTCATCAGTAGTTGGGCAGGTGATCTGAAACCATCCACTGGGGTGTTCCTGTACTCCAACAGACTGATATATGGGTCTTTCTTGTCCGCTTTTGCTTTGTCCATTAGCGATTTGCAATCTGTACTGCCTTCTCACTGAGCCCATTGCTCTGTGGGTAATGCGGGCTGCTCGTGACATGCACAAAGGTCCGAGCAAAGTTTTCAAACTCTTTTGAGCTGAATTGAGGCCCATTGTCTGATATAACCTTTTCAGGAATCCCATGTGCTGCAAATACTTTTTTCAGTTTCAGGATCACTGCAGGAGCTGAGGTGCCCTTGAGCTTTTCCAAATCAAAGTATCGGCTGTAGTAATCTACCACCACGATGTAGTCATCACTATTTCAAGTGAATAAATCAGTACAGACAGTTTGCCATGGCCGGTTTGGTATCGGATGGGAAATGAGAGGCTCTTTTGCATTTGACATTCGACGCTCAATACAAATGGAGCACTGTTCAACCATGCTGGCGATCTGTTTGGACATACCAGGCCAGAAAAGAATGTCTCTAGCACGTTGTTTGGATTTCTCAATTCCCATGTGGCCTGCATGAATGCGTTTAAGCATCTCTTCTCTCAGCTGCATGGGAATTATGATCTTTTCTCCTTTGAAGACCATACCGCCCATCTCCGATAACTCATCCCTATGATTCCAGTATTCGAGGATGGCTGTAGGGCATCTCTTTCTTTCGGCAGGCCATCCTTCTTTGAGTGTTGTGTTTTCTGTGAAGTTTTTTCTTTTGTAAAGGTTTGTTATTTCTGATTTACATATTTAATTAAATGTTTATCTTAACCCAGAGCTACCAATGTTGCAAGTAACACTTTATCAGCCCAAATAGTGTAGTGCCTCTTTAAGAGAGGAGTGTGCTGTGAGCACATGTGACCGGTGTTTACTACGTGAAAAGGAAGCGTGAGATTCATTCAGTTTGTAATCACTTTCAACCCGGTGTGCAGCCACTTGGTTTATTACCTGGTTACCATTTGTGAAAAAATAAACAAACAAATGTGGAAGACAGAGTAATATCCTTTTTGTACACTGGGTTGCCCTTTCCGTGGGAAGAAAACGGAACAGTAATAAACCAACGGCCCAAGCACGTTAAGCCAAGTCTGCCACTGCCCTATCAGCATTGACCAGTGAAGGAGCACCAAGGGAAGAGGAACAGGCCGAATAGACCCTCTGTCAACAGCACCTTGGTCAGTGCAGAGAAAGGAAGATGGATTTGGCAGAATTAGTGGCCCTAAAAGGAAAGCGCTCAACAGCACAGAGCTCTTTCAGCAAGAGAGACAAAAAGCTGTTCCTCACTGTAGATCTCCTAGAGAAAAAGGTGCTCATCGACGAGATCAGAGCACTGGGTGAGGACTTTGGAAAGCTGCACGACACTGGACTCGAATATGTTGATGCTCTAGGAGAAGTGGAAAGTGAGGAAGAGAAAGCAGAAAAAGAAGCGGCTCATGTAGAGGAGAAAATGGCGACATGCCTTGCCACCTATACAGAAACGCTCCGGCTCGCTAAAGAGACGTTATGGTCCAAATTCGCCTATGTTGACCTTAAATTGTACGCCGACGGTGCAGAGGAGAAATGTGCTGAGGTGGAGAACACTGATCTGAAGGAGTTGTCAGATGAAGACTTTCAAGTCCTGAGAGAGGGTCTGGTGGAGAGAATTAAAATGCTTGAGCAGAAGGTGCTTGAATGGGAAGGTCTTGTCCCTGGAACCAAGACAACAGTGTATAAGCAGCAGCTATACAAGCTGGTCAACAGACTGCATGACTGGGTGCGGATCTGGCAAAAGTTAAAGCGGACAGAAGAGGTCGACGGAGGAGAAGAGGAAGAAGCAGGTACTAACGAAGAGCATAGCGAGTCCGATGAGGGGCCCACTAGAGCTGGCACGCAGCCTCAAATCCCCAGTGTAACACCTGCATCCAGTACTGGAGCAGTTGCGTTTCCATATGCACCACCACAAAACATCCCTGGCCTGCATCCTGGGGCGTACGGCTTCAGACCACAGATCAGTCTTGAAAGGACACGCCTACCCACGTTCTCAGGAGACATGACCGACTACTATCGGTGGAAGGCTGAGTGGGAAGAGCTGGAACAGCTGGGAAACCCACAGAGAACGGCTGGTGTCACAAGGTTCCACCTCCTGGCAAGTCTTGGCGACAGGGTTAAGAAAGACTTGGTTCTGTCCAGCTGTGCGTCGGCGGATGAAATGTTCAGGCGCCTCGGCAACCGTTTCGGGAACAAGGCGAAAATTGTTCTGAAGATATCTGAGGAGGTTCAGGGCCTACCCCCCGTAAAGGGTGACAACCCTAGAAAAGCAATTGAGCTGATCCAAGCAGTAGAGCGGGCCCTTAGTAACCTTGTGATCCTGGGAGAAGATGATGTTATAAATAACCGTTGGGTAGCGCAGTCCATTGAAAGTAAGCTACCAAGCTCTCTGAAGGAGAAATGGATTGCACACAAGACTGAGCCTGTGAATCGTTTTGCTCCACAAAATCATTTTGACTGCTTGCTGCGCTTCCTGAAGAGGCAGGAGGCAATCCTGGAGGAGCTGGATCAGCTGGAGGTAAGCCCTAGAGAGGGAAGCTCATCATTGAAAGGCCTGGCAGACAAATCAGAAGGAGGAATCAAGAAAGCATTCTCCAAAGCTACCTTAGGCCGTAGAGAGGCTCAGTCGAAGCTACGCTTGGGCTCGTGCACTGCATGTGCTGATGAGACTCATGCTGGCAGGCTATTTGCTTGCAAAACCTTCAGGGAGATGGATCTCCAGAGGAAAAAGATCCATCTAAATACCCATGGGATTTGCAATCGCTGCCTGTGCCTCCACGTAAAGGATGGCCGTTGCAACCCGAAGTTCCTCTGCAGTAAAATGGACTGCCGCAAAGAAGAGCCTCACCACTATCTGCTTTGCCCCAAGACCATCGCTCAAGAGAAAGACTCTGGCAGAGAGCTTCAAGGTACCAAAAGGGTGGAGAGAAAAGGCCTCGGACTGACCAGCAAGCAAGAAGAGCTCCTGACGAAAGTCACTCCGGAATTAAGAGCAGAATTCAGAAAGGCGTTTTCCAACAAAGCCTCAACTACGATCTGCACTGCTGGAGGTGGACTGAAAGAGTACCCAGTTATAATGATGTTACTGGAAGTGACAACTAACTCAGGCCAGCTGATAGGCACTCTTATTGATCTTGCCTCTGACACCAACTACATAACAAACAACGCTGCCCAGCGCCTTGGACTGATTGGTGAGTGCATCAAGTTAATTGTCCATGGAATAGGAGGGATGAGAACGACAGTCACAACCAAGAGGTACTCCCTGCGACTAAGAGTGAAGACCACCAAGGGGACGGTAATGGAACATAAACTGCTCTGCTATGGCCTGGAGAGTATTGCGGAGATAAGTCAGCCTGTCACTCCGCAACAACTGCAAAAGATCTTTCCTGACATCGCTATTGAAGAGCTGGTCCGCCCTGAGAACATGGATCTTCTGATCAGCCACAGGGAAGGTCGTCTAGTTCCACAGCCGTTCAAGTTGGAGGGAGATCTAGTCCTCTGGGACGGACCATTGGGCAAAACTGTTGGTGGTACTCACCCTGACCTCTTCGAGGTAGTCGACCTAACGCTGCACCAGTCTGAAACCCACTTTGCAAGGTCTATGAGAACATCCTCAAGGGTGTACAAGGAGGTTGTTGTAGACACCAAAGACCTGAGTGTGAACCGAACGAGGATGGAAGAAGTGACCCTCAGCAGCACCACTGCTACGAATAAGGAGGTGTTTGAGTGGTTTAAGTGGGATAGTATTGGAGCAGCGTGTGACCCGAAATGCGGGAGCTGCAAGTGCCCTCCGGGAGGCAAAGAGATGACCCTTGGAGAAGAAAGGGACTTAGAAAAGATAAAGGACTGCCTCTTTTATGTGCTAGCGGACAAACACAGTGACGCCCCACACTGGGATGCTGCCTACCCATGGAAGGTAAGCCCAGCGATTCTGCCAGATAACCGCAGAGCAGTGGAAGCAACCTTCCTGAACACAGAGGCTCGGCTGGCGAGAGAACCTGTGTGGAAAGCGGCATATGGAGAGCAGATCCGCGAGATGGTATCAAGAGGAGCTGCCATCGAGTTCACGAAGGAAAAGATCGAGGACTGGAACGGCCCAATCTGGTACATCAGCCATTTGGTTGCCCCAAATCCTCATTCTAGCTCAACGCCAGTGAGGATAGTCTGGAACAGTAGTCAGGAGTTTAAAGGGTTGAGCCTGAACAACCTCCTGCACAAAGGCCCTGATGTCCTCAACCCAATCCGAGGTGTTTTGCTGAGATTCAGAAGCAGATTGTATGCTGCCCTTGGCGATGTTAAAAAAATGTATAATTCAGTGTGGTTGAAGGATGAGGAGGTCCACCTCCATCGATTCCTTTGGAGGGATAACCCCAAAGATGAAATCGGTGTGTTTGCCGTCGTCAGGGTTAACATCGGCGACAAGCCTGCCGGATGCATCGCTCAGGTTGCCATGAGAGAGACGGCAAATTTGCCTCAGTTCACATCCATGGTTGAAGAGCGCCGGATCCTGACAGAGGATTGCTATGTGGATGACATCTTGACATCGCACGATGATCTCCAAACTCTGATTAGGATGACCGAAGGAGTGGAAGAGATCCTAAAAGCAGGTGGCTTCTCTCTCAAGCCCTGGATACTGACAGGCCAAAGTGGGAGGAGTGGAAAACCCACTGACCCCAGCAACGTTAGGTCAACAGAACCCAAGACCCTGATACTCCCCAACCAGATGCGGGATGAGGAGAATAAAGCATTGGGATTGGGATATGAGCCCGAAGCTGACAAACTCTGTGTGCTGACGTCGGTGAACTTCTCAAGGAGGCGAGGAAAGATGAGGACAGGTCTGGATCTACGAGAGGATGAGATCAAAGGCAGCACTCCCGACCCTCTTACCCGACGCATGCTGCTGAGTCAGATTGCAGGGTTCTATGACCCCATTGGCCTGGCCTCACCTGCCAAGCAAAGAGGAGCGATGCTCATCAGAGAGTCCTTTCAGGAAGCAGGAAGATACCATTCCTCCAAGGACACCTGGGATGATCCTCTTTCACCACGTCTTCGTGATGCTGCAATAAAACTCTTTGAACAATATGTGAGGCTTGGCCAACTCAGATTCGACAGGAGTCTCACACCCCTTGGAGCCATAGGTCACCCGATGGGGATCACGTTTTCTGATGGTAGTGAAGCTTCCTACGGAGCCGTTCTTTACCTACGGTGGCAGACAAAAGATGGAGTCGTAGTGAAGCTGGTTGAGTCTAAGGCCAAGCTCACCCCTTTGGACCAGAAAGGTGATGTCATTAAAGCAGAGCTGTGCGGGGCTGTCTTTGCATCCCGCCTGAAGACATACTTCGAGAAGCACTGTTACATCAAGATTGATCAGTGGATCCATTTTGTCGATAGTCAGACAATCCTGGGAGCTATCCAGAAGGATAGCTATGGCTATCAGACATTTTTTGCAAACCGGATTGGAGAAATCCAAAAGGCCGGATCAGTAGATAGCTGGAGGTGGGTCGAAGGAAGACAGAATGTCGCTGACCTCATCACAAGGGGGGCATCCCCCGAGGAGCTTGCTGAAAGATCAGTCTGGCAGGAAGGCCCAGAATTTTTGAAATTGCCTGAATCAGATTGGCCGGTGAAAACTGCCAGAGAGATCAACCCCTCTGTTGTTGAAGAGATCGGGGAACTACGGAGGAAGGCATTCTCGGCACTGGTCACAGCAGGAGCCCAGCCCAGGAAATGGTTGGGCCCAACCAGCGTTGCGCTTGTGCGCCTTGTAGACCCCCGAAGGTTCAGTTCACTGGCACGGTTATGCGGGACCATCGCCTGGATGAGACAAGCGGTAGAAATCTGGCTGGGCAACAGACAGGCCCCAGTTCGGTCAAAGTGGGAGGCAAGACCATACCTGTCTGTGGAAGAAAGAGCAATAGCTTTCAAAGATCTAGCTCTTGCAGCTCAAGATGGTATCGAGTTCCGGGACACAACCCTGGATCGCCTGGTTGTTCAGAAAGAGGAAAAGACAGGACTTTTGCTTTGCGGAGGGAGAATCCAACGCTGGAATGAGGATAGAGTGGCTGTACCGCTAATCCCATGCCAGTCGTGGCTCGCAACCCTACTGGTCAGGGAGGCACATGAAGAAAACCATGAAGGTGTTGCCTCTACCCTTCTACGGACAAGAGTGAAAGCCTGGGTCATACAGGGACGAAGAATAGTTAAGAAGGTGCTGAACAACTGTGTCACCTGCAGAAAGCAAAGAGCCAAGATGTGCCAGCAAGTAATGAGTAATCTCCCTCAAGAGCGTACCGAAAGAGCAAGCCCATTCGAGTATACAACCCTCGACCTTTTTGGCCCCTTTGAGGTGAAGGACGCTGTTAAAAGAAGAACGAGCAAGAAGGTCTGGGGCATTGTTTTCTGTTGTATGTCCTCGAGAGCCGTCCATGCGGACCTCACTGATGACCAGTCGGCAGAAAGCTTCCTCCAAGCATACTCCCGCTTTGTTGCTCTGAGGGGGCATCCAAGGAAACTATGGTCCGACAGAGGCACCAACTTTGTTGGTGCTAAGTCGTCTCTGTGTGAGCTACATAAACATCTGGCTTGCTTGCAGACTGCATCCATAGAAGATGTAGCTGCTAAGAACAGGACTGAGTGGAAGTGGGATTTTCACCCAGCAGATGCACCCCACAGGAATGGAGCTGCGGAGGCTAATGTAAAGCTTTTGAAAAGGGCGCTCATGAGCCTCGGAGGAACTACAGGGTCTCTTACATGGGGTGAGCTCCAAACTCTGTTCTATCAGGCAGCCAACCTGACAAACGAACGCCCAATCGATGCCAGAGCTCAAGAACAGGAGGATTCGGTCGAGTATTTAACACCTAACTCCCTCATACTGGGTCGAGCATCGCTTAGAGGAGACACAAGCGGGCTTGATCTAGAGACCCATCCCTGGCGTCGTCTAAGGGCTATTCAAATCGGAGTTGACCGGTTCTGGACAAAGTGGAGGGAACTAGCTGGTCCAAATCTGTTCATTCGACATAAATGGCACCGGACAGAGAGGAACATCAAAGTCGGCGACCTCGTCTGGATTGCTGACCCAAATGCTTTGAGAGGTCAGTTTCGTCTGGGCCGGATTCTGACAGTTTATCCTGACAGTAAAGGAATTGTCAGGGATGCTGACATTGTAACATGTACTGGCCTTCCTGTTTCCTTGGTGAATGGCCGGAAGAAGAGGAGTACTTCACTGCCCATGACAATTATCAGAAGAGACGTGAGAAGACTGGTGGTCCTTCTCCCGGTGGACGAAACTCATCCACCCCAGCCACCCTGACACCCGCCTCTTCCTGAACCCCTCTCATTCTGCACACTGCCCTATCCCCCTGGCCCAAACCCCTCTCATTTACCGGCCAAACCCCTTTTACCCTGTCACCGCCCTTACCCTTGTGGGCTGGTTGGTGCAAGCCTAGCGCTGCCACCATGCCCATCACATTGCACATACATGAAGAAGTTAGAGCATGCACATCCCATACCTCGCATACCCGGGCAGTACACCACACACCTGCCATAGGGATGTGATTGACTTGGACATTGGACTAAGCTGCTGCTCTTCCATTGGTTGTACCTTCATGAGACACTTATACATAGGCATTGTGCAAAGCTAAGGGTTTATAAAAAAGTAAAAATAAATAAATAAATAAACATTAATTATGTATGTAGAATTTGTGGAGAGAAAAAAAAAATAATAAAAAATAAATAAATAAATAAATAAATAAATAAATAAATAAATAAATAAAGAGGGGTCCTTTGAGTGATTTTGGTAAGTTCCCTGGATTATAAGATCAGGAACTTAAGTGGGAGGTGTTGTGTTTTCTGTGAAGTTTTTTCTTTTGTAAAGGTTTGTTATTTCTGATTTACATATTTAATTAAATGTTTATCTTAACCCAGAGCTACCAATGTTGCAAGTAACACTTTATCAGCCCAAATAGTGTAGTGCCTCTTTAAGAGAGGAGTGTGCTGTGAGCACATGTGACCGGTGTTTACTACGTGAAAAGGAAGCGTGAGATTCATTCAGTTTGTAATCACTTTCAACCCGGTGTGCAGCCACTTGGTTTATTACCTGGTTACCATTTGTGAAAAAATAAACAAACAAATGTGGAAGACCGAGTAATATCCTTTTTGTACACTGGGTTGCCCTTTCCGTGGGAAGAAAACGGAACATTGAGCATTCTCTTTAGTGTGGACATATGGGTGTCTCTTTCGGTTTCTTCTCGAATATTGCTGAGCTTTGCATCACTGACAGGGAGAGCGCTGAGTATGGTATGTACTTGCACATCCATCTCCTCGGTGAGGCTGTGATCAGCGCACGGCAACGATTTTCTGGACAGTGTGTCAGCCACTGGAATATATTTTTCCAGGAATGTGTATGATGGTGAAACTGTACTTTTGCAATTGCCAAATCATCCTTTGCAGTCTTGGTGGTGCTGCAGCAAGTGGCTTTCTGAGAATCGCCTCCAAGGGTTTATGATCGGATTCAACTGTTATGTGTCTTCCATAAACATATTGATGGAATCTTTTGCAACCCCAGAGGATAGCCAGGAGCTCTTTCTCGATCTGAGCGTAGTTTATCTCGGAGTCTGTGAGTGACTTTGAAGCATATGCAAGTGGTTTACCTTCCTGCAGCAACACTGCGCCTAATCCATGTTTGGAAGCATCTACTTGCAGTGTGAGGTCTTTGCTTGTGTTGAAGAATGACAACACCGGTCCTGGTTCCCTGGTAATGATGTCTTTCATCCTTTTGAAGGCTGCATCATGTTGCTTGTCCCATACGAACTCATTGTCATGCCGCAGTAGCTGTCTCAGAGGTTCATTGATGTCAGAAAGGCTTGGCGCAAACTTTGAAAGATAATTGACCATGCCAAGAATTGTTTCGAGTTCAGCACGATTCTTAGGTGGTGTCATCTCTTTTATGGCCTCCACCTTATGAGGGTCTGGTTTGATTCCATCTTTGGAAAGACGGTGGCCGAAATAACTGACTTCCGGAACGCACACAGTTCTTTTCTCAGGATTAAGGCGCACCCCTTTTTCTTGTGACCTTTCAAGCATCTTCCTGAGGTTACGGTCATGTTCCTCCTTTGTCTTTCCGTAGACCAATATATCATCCACAATGGCTACAACTCCAGGCAGACCTCCATAAATCTCATCTATTTTCTGCTGAAAAATGTCCTGGGCTGAGACAATGCCGAAGGGTAGGCGACAAAATCGGTACCAAAGATTGTATTGAATGTGGTCAGTTTTGAGGCTTTTTCAGAAAGCTTGATTGCCCAGTAGCCAGATCTAGCATCCATTACGCTGAAGTAACGGGCTCCTGCCAACTTTGGTGTGATGTCATCTAGTGTAGGCAGAGGATAGTGTGGCCGCTTAATAGCCTTATTAAGATCCCGTGGATCCAGGCAGACTCTCAGCTTACCAGTTATGGGCTTCTCGACAACGCACAAAGCATTTACCCAATCTGTCGGCTCTGTCTCTTTTACAATGATACCTTGCTCCTCCATGGAGTCAAGCTCCTCTTTCAGCCGGTTTCGCAGGGCAAAAGGAACTCTCCTTGGTGGGTGAACGACTGGCGTGGCTGTTGGGTCCAGCTGAATGTTGCATTCTCCAGGAAACAGACCGATGCCTGTAAACACATCAGCAAATTCATCTATAATCGACTCAGAATCTCTCTCTGAGGAGGATACAGACAGCACCAGCTTAATCATGTCTAAGTCTAAACATGCTTTTAATCCAAGCACAGGTGGTGACTGGGTGTCCACGATAAAGAAATCTAGTGACATGGCATTCTCTTTATATTTGCAGTGCAGTCAACATGTGCCTTTAACTGACAATGGCTGTCCACCATATCCTGTGAGCTTTTTTGGAGTTGGCTGCATCTTTGTCTTTGTTGCAAATTTTTTGAAGTCTTTTTCAGGTATTACATTAACCTGAGCACCTGTGTCTAGTTTAAATTTCAACAGCGAGCCATTTTCTTTTATTTCAACTTCAGCAAAAGCTTGCTCCGATGAAGTAACAGTGTTTGCGTTTGTGACCGTGTCAATAAAGAATTCATTACTCACATCTTGGTATCCGTCTTCAGGTTTGTTTTCACTTACATAGTGCACAGATTTCGATTTAGACTTGCAAACCTTTGCGAAATGATTCCACTTTCCGCATTTAGCACACTGCTTTCCTTTTGCTGGGCATGTCTCTCTCATTTTGTGTTCTTTCCCGCAGTATCCACATGTATGGAGGCGTTCTGTATGCACGCTGCTTGTTTTAGAGTTTTTCTGCCAGCTCTGACGCATTTTTGCATGTTTTCCTATTGCGTGCACTTGTTGCTCATTATCTGCATTTACGCTGCCGGTGGCCATACTTTTCATCTGAGCCTGCGCAATCTCATGCGATCTGGCAATGTCGATTGCTTTTTCTAATGTTAATTCAGCACTCTGATTGAGTAACTTCTCTCGAACATGTGGGGAATAAATGCCGAAAACGACACGGTCTCTCACCATTTCCTCTGGATTAGTGTAGCCACAGTCTTTAACGAGCAGTCTGAGTTCAGTGACGAACTGATCAAATGTTTCCGTGGCACACTGCGTTTTCTCATTGAACTTGTATCTGGCAAAAATGGGGTTTACCTTTGGCACTACGTAAGCTTCAAATTTGTCATAGTAAGTTTTGAGCAACTTAGCTTCATCCTCGGTGAGAGTCCATGTGTTATAAATATCCCGTCGTTTCTCTCCGATCCATAACAGCAGGTAGCTGCATTTCTCCGTCTCCTCTTTGCGGTGAAACGGTCCCGAAAACATCAGTTCAACATGCTGCTTAAACTTTCTCCATGCATCGGGAAGATTCTGTGATTCCCAATCCATTCGCGGTGCGGGCACTCCGGCAGCATCCATCTTCGCGATTCACTCTGACACCATGTATTATTCAGAAAAGACACTAGAGTCGTGGATCACTTTTAACACATGTGGATCAAAACTTTATTCTCCTCCTTTCTCCATCACCGTCTCACATCATACTGTCTCCCCCACTGCCCCCTAGAGCCTATATACAGGAACTGCTTAACATGCAGAATTCCAGATCTATATATTCAAACAACTTGAATATTACACCAGCCAAGAAAGTTATTTTATCAAACGTACCGCCGTTCGTTACAAATGAAAAACTTGAACAAATACTCCAGAGGTATGGCAAAATAGTGAGTACTATTAAAATGATCCCTCTGGGATGTAAAAATCCCGAGATTAAACATGTGATGTCCTTTCGTCGTCAAGTGTTTATGATTTTAAACTCTCAGAGTGATCCATTAAATCTGTCAGCGAAATTAAGCATCGACGGCAAAGATTACACTGTTTTTATTAGTTCAGAGTCAATGCGATGCTTTATTTGTGGTGATTTTGGACACGTCAGGCAGACTTGCCCGAGGCGAGACCGGTGCTGGAGGCCTCTGGAGGTGGCCTGGCGGAGGCTGCTGAGGAAGCGGCCGGCCCGAGTCATGTCCCCGCTGCACCGCAGGCAGAGATGAGCGCGGGTCAGGTGTGCTTGCAGTCCGTGTCTGAAACGGATTTGATTTTAGATGGAAATCAAACGCAGCCTGATAACATTGAAAATGAAACGATTACTGATGACTCGTTTAATCGGAGTCAAGATGCCATGTTATCTCAAGAACCTGTGGATTTAATGGATGACTCTGACATTGAACATGAAGATACGGAGATAATGGGGAATGACGCGGTGGATTCAGAGTTTGTCTCTGGAGGTAAGATCAAACTTTACTCTGTTCAGCAGATTAATCATTTCCTTGATAGGCCTACTACTAAGGGACATCGTAAACCTAAAATTGAGTCATGTTTTCCGGATGTAAGATTGTTTCTGCTGTCTGGTTCGATGGCAATGAGAAAAGCTTCCTTGGAAGAGCTTGACAAACCCAAACGCTACCGTCTTAAGAAACTGCTTAGTAATGTTAGAAGTTCGTTGAATTTACAAGTTAAAAAATGAACATGGCTGGGTCACCTAATACATCTTGTGGATTGGCTTTATTGTGTGTTCATCTTATATATTTTTTTTCTTCTCATGGCACCTTTGAGACTTAGTTCACTGAACGTTAATGGGTGTCGTGATGCTGTGAAAAGGGCTAGTCTTTTTGATTATATCATGATGAAGAGTGCTGGGGTGGTGTTTCTACAGGAAACGCACACAGATGAGAATAATCAGATACAGTGGTTGAGTGAATGGAAGGGCCAGGCTATATTGAGTCATGGCTCTAATGTCAGTGCAGGTGTGGCTATACTTCTGACATCTGAATATAAAGAGCAGCCTGTCAGTGTCGTTGAAGTGATTTCTGGTCGTTTGCTGAGAATTGATGTAACTATTCAGGGCAATCACTTTTCTTTTTTCAATGTGTATGCACCCAATATTGGGTTGGATCGTGTTGCTTTTTTTGAAAAACTTAAAACTGCTCTAAGTGATGTTTCTCCTGATAGGGCCATTGTTTTGGCTGGGGATTTTAACTGCACTTTATGTCATGCTTTAGACAGGAATCATGATGAGCCCCATAGTCAATCTGCAGATGTGCTTAGGTCTTTAGTTGTTTATCACAATCTTGTAGATGTTTAGAGAGAATCATTTCCCCATGTCCGACAATATACCTGGGTGAAAATAAACTCCAATATGATATCTGGGTCTAGGCTGGACAGGATTTATGTGCAAAAAAGCAAAATAACTCATTTCTATAATAACTGTATCTTTCCTACTGCTCTGTCTGATCACCATTTTCTATCTATTGATGTCACTACTGCAGAGAGCACGTTCAATAAATCTTTTTGGAAATTTAATAATAGATTATTACTTGATCAAAATTTTTTGCACTCTTTCACTTATTTCTGGGAGATCTGGAGAGAGAGGAAAACTCAGTATAAGTCCTTGAGCCAGTGGTGGGACATCGGAAAAACTCAAATTAAATTGTTTTGCCAGAGTTACTCTGTGTCACGGAGCGCACACCTGTCACTGAGTGCGCGTCTTCACCTCCCTCCGGTCTCACACGCTCCTTGTCACCGGAGTTCTAGAACTGCAATTCCCATCATTCCCCTCTGCTATCATTAGTTCCCAGCCCTGTCTGGTTGTCTATTCATTATCCTCACATCCACCTGTTTATCATTATCCACCCTTTATCTGGACTGCCTTGTTCTTTGTTCTTTGTGAAGTGTTGTTTTGCCACGCTGCATGTTGCTACGTGTTTCCTTTGTGGTTTACTTCTGAGATTCCTTGTTTCATCATCTGTATTAATAAAGTTCTGCAGATGGATCCGCTTGCCTCTACTTCGTCATTACAGAACACTTCACCACCACAGGATCCAGCAGACTTCCAGAGTCTTGTTTCCGAGGTTCGTGCCCAGGCATCTGTGTTAGTCACACACCAACAACAGCTGGTCAAGTTGACGAATCTCACCGAGGAACTTGTCAAGTCAGTTCATGCTCTCACTCTACAGAGCGCGGACGCTCACTCAGTTCAAGCTCCCGCTGCACCTGCGCACCTCCCATCAAGCGTGAGTACCGCTTCAAACAATCCCAGATTATCTCTACCTGAGAAGTTTAATGGTTCATCGGCTGCCTGTAGAGGATTTCTGTTGCAGTGTGAATTATTCATCAGCCAGCAACCCCAGCTGTACCCCAATGACGCGTCCCGCGTTTCATTTATCTGCTCTTTACTCACCGGGAGGGCGTTGGAGTGGGCAACGGCTCTCTGGTCGGGTGGTCATCATACATTTCCCTCCTATAATGTGTTTATGTCTCAATTCAGAGAGGTGTTTGAACATCCCGCGGGCGGCAAGGAACCAGGGGAACTGCTTCTCGCATTAAGTCAAGGAGATTCCACCGCGGCTGATTACACGCTTTCCTTCCGCACCCTGGCAGCACAGACGGGGTGGACCGAGGAACCTCTTAAACTGCTGTATCGAAGGGGTCTAAAGACTAATCTGCAGGGGGAACTGGCTTGTCGTGACGAGGGGATGTCTCTTGGAGAACTAATGGAGCTGGCCATTCGTCTCGATAACCTCATTCGCTCTCGACGTACGCCTCTCTCATCCAGTCTGCTCGCCTATCCTTCCTCGGGCACGGAGTACGAGCCCATGCAGGTCGGCTTCACACATCTCACTACGGAGGAACGTGAGAGAAGGATGCGGAATAAATTATGCCTGTACTGTGTTCAGGCCGGTCATCAGAGAGCTTCATGTCCTGTGAGATCCCGATCCCGTGATACTTCTGCGGTGAGTCCTTTGATTAAGTCTCCCAACTCTCTAACCCTCGAGGTTTCATTTTATTTTAATGGAAATAATTGTGAAACAAGAGCTTTAATTGACTCTGGTGCCGCTGGTAATTTTATCGATTTGGAGTTTGCCTTGTCTAAAAATATCTCTCTCATTCCTTGTGAGTCTCATGTGGCAGTGGCCGCTCTGGATGGACGCCCCCTGGGGACAGGGGAGGTTCAATACATCACGCAGCCTCTCACGCTCAACTCCGGATCTCGTCACACGGAGAGAATTCAGTTGTACACGATCAACTCACCCCTTCATCCAGTGATTTTGGGATTGCCATGGCTGGAGAGACACAACCCTCTAATTTCCTGGAGCGACAGGAGAATCACTGAATGGTCCCCTTTCTGTCATGACCACTGTCTGCCTGCTCTCCATGGTCCTGAATCTAGCCACAGTTCGCGTGAGAGAGTGAATCTGCAAGGTGTGCCTGCTGTATATCACGATCTAGCCCAGGCATTCAGCGAGAGAGAGGCTTCACTTTTACCTCCGCACCGGCCCAGCGACTGCGCTATTGAACTTCTACCTGGCGCCGTTCCCCCGCACGGCCGTGTGTATCCACTTTCACGACCGGAGACAGAGGCTATGAGAGTGTATATCGAGGAACAGCTTGCTAAGGGATTTATCACCTCCTCCACATCTCCGGCATCCGCGGGGTTTTTCTTCGTTAAAAAGAAGGACGGGAGTCTCCGGCCCTGCATCGATTTCCGTGGTCTCAATGAGGTAACTGTGAAGTATCGTTATCCCCTGCCTTTAGTCCCTGCAGCTCTGGAGATGCTTCGCTCAGCTCGTTACTTCACCAAACTAGATTTGAGGAACGCCTATAACCTCATTCGCATACGGAGGGGTGACGAGTGGAAGACGGCCTTTTCTACGACCACAGGCCACTATGAATATCAAGTTATGCCGTTCGGGCTGTCTAATAGTCCTTCTGTATTCCAGTCTTTCGTTAATGAGGTCTTCCGTGACATGCTGAATCAGAATGTGATTGTTTATATTGATGATATTCTGATTTTTTCAGAGACCCTCGACGATCATGTACGGGACGTGCGTGCAGTTCTCAAGCGCTTGATTGAGAATCAGCTATACGCCAAAACTCAGAAATGCGAGTTTCATCAGACTCGGATCACCTTCCTGGGATATGTCATCAGCGCTGAGGGGGTTCTCATGGACGACAGCAAGGTTAAAGCCGTGGTGGACTGGTCTCAACCTTCTTCTGTGAAAGAATTACAGCGATTCCTGGGGTTTGCAAACTTTTATCGTAGATTTATCCGTAACTTCAGTCTCATTGTGTCTCCCCTCACATCTCTTCTCCGAGGAGGGGGAAAGCGCTTCCGGTGGTCTCCTGAGTGCACTGCAGCGTTTAATCAGCTGAAGGAGAGATTCACTGCCGCACCCATCCTCCATCATCCAGACTCGGAGAGGGAGTTCATCGTGGAAGTGGACGCCTCGAACACTGGAGTGGGTGCGATTCTGTCCCAACGTCACGGTAATCCTGCGAGAATGTTTCCCTGTGCCTTTTACTCCCGCAAGTTAACCTCGGCGGAACGCAATTATGATGTGGGTGACCAGGAACTTCTAGCCATGAAGGCTGCTCTGGAGGAGTGGAGGCACTGGCTGGAGGGGGCACGTCAACCTTTCACCGTCCTCACGGACCACCGAAACCTCGAATACATCCGGTCCGCCAAGCGTTTGAATGCTCGTCAGGCTCGATGGTCACTATTTTTCTCTCGTTTCAATTTCAGGATCACATACAGACCTGGGTCCAAAAACGGGAAGGCCGATGCCCTGTCTCGTCAGTTCGAGGATTCCAACGAAATCAGCCAACCAGAAACCATCTTACCACCCACTCTGATCGTGGCACCTGTGCAGTGGGATATCATCTCGGAGGTCACTGAGGCTCAACAAGCTCTTCCTGTACCGCCCGAGTGTCCTGTGGATCGCCTTTTCGTGCCACTCGAGCTCCGTGAGCGGGTACTTCAATGGGTTCACTGCACTCCCAGCGCTGGACATCCAGGTATCTCGGCTACGGTACAGTTAGTCTCCAACCGCTTCTGGTGGTCCACACTCCGGGCTGATGTTATCAAATTTATCCATCAATGTCCCATCTGTAACACAGTTAAATCTTCCCACCTTAAACCAGCCGGTCTCTTACAGCCACTTCCAGTTCCTCAACGCCCGTGGTCGCACATCGCTGTGGATTTCGTAACGGATTTACCTCAGTCTCAGGGATTTACCACAGTTCTGTCAGTCGTGGATCGCTTCTCCAAGTCCTGTCGGTTCATCCCCCTTAAGGGTCTACCTACTGCCATGCAGACTGCGGAGGAGCTTCTCAATCATGTGTTTCGTCTTTTCGGCATCCCCGAGGACATCGTCTCCGACCGTGGTCCTCAGTTCACCTCACGTGTTTGGAGTGGACTCTGCTCCAAGCTCAATATCAACGTCAGCCTCACCTCCGGATACCACCCACAGTCTAACGGTCAGGTTGAAAGGTTGAACCAGGACCTCATTTGCTTTCTGCGGACATACTGTCATGAGAACCAACAGGACTGGAGCCGATTCCTGGTTTGGGCTGAGTATGCCCAGAATTCCCTGGTAAAGCCAGCCACAGGTCTAACACCTTTCCAATGTGTCCTAGGTTTTCAACCCCCTCTCTTCCCGTGGGCTGGAGAGCCGTCAGACCTCCCTGCGGTGGATACGTGGTTGCAACGCAGTGAGGCCACTTGGAATACCGCTCATGTCCATCTGCAACGTGCCATCCGCCGCTTTCGTTTTCATGCAGATCAAAGGAGACGTGAGGGTCCTAGGTACAGGTCCGGACAGTGGGTGTGGCTTTCCTCCCGTGATTTACGTTTAAAGCTCCCCAGCAAGAAACTCTCCCCTCGCTTCATTGGGCCCTTCAAGATCCTTCGGCAGATCACTCCGGTCTCGTTTTGTCTGGCTCTCCCAGGACATTATAAAATCTCACCCACTTTTCATATGTCTCTTCTCAGACCCGCTGCCGCTCCCAGGAGAGAGGAGGTCCAGGAGGGGGTCGGTTCCGTGCAGGCTCCCCCGATTGAAGTCGGAGGCGAGGAGGTGTACCGGATACGAGACATCCTGGACTCCAGACGCCGCAGCAGGGTACTACAATATCTGATTGACTGGGAGGGCTGCGGTCCTGAGGAACGTTCCTGGGTCAGATCTCAGGATATCCTGGACCCTGCTGTTCTTACCACTTACCATCAAACTCACCCAGATCGTCCTGCTCCCAGACCCCGTGGTAGACCCCGTCGTCGTCCAGGTCCTCGCTTCCGGAGCCGCTCGCAGGGAGGGGGCTCTGTCACGGAGCGCACACCTGTCACTGAGTGCGCGTCTTCACCTCCCTCCGGTCTCACACGCTCCTTGCCACCGGAGTTCTAGAACTGCAATTCCCATCATTCCCCTCTGCTATCATTAGTTCCCAGCCCTGTCTGGTTGTCTATTCATTATCCTCACATCCACCTGTTTATCATTATCCACCCTTTATCTGGACTGCCTTGTTCTTTGTTCTTTGTGAAGTGTTGTTTTGCCACGCTGCATGTTGCTACGTGTTTCCTTTGTGGTTTACTTCTGAGATTCCTTGTTTCATCATCTGTATTAATAAAGTTCTGCAGATGGATCCGCTTGCCTCTACTTCGTCATTACAAGCACCCTATATCAATATTAATATGAAGATTATTATGAACCTATTACGACATAAATCAACACAAAAGGACGTGAATGCGAACTTTAGCGTGCTAGATTTTACTGGCTATGGTTTGAAACGGAACATTTTGAATGCGCTCTTCCCTTAACAGCGCTGATACACAGACAACGAAAGCACAGAAACAACATTTTATTAAAATCCTGTTCTCATTATAATGCTTTGACAGATTGACTCTGCACATCATGCACTTAATTTTATTATTCATGATCGAAGTGTTTACAGACATCACTGCGCGTTTTCGAACTCATAACGAAAAACAACTTTAAATAAACTAGGTCTACTGTTAAAAAATACGATAACACTAAAACACTGCTGCATTACTAATATCAATGATTCTGAGAAACAAATAGCCTATCTAAAAACAATATGACTGTCTCTAAACCATCATGTCGAGCATGAAATATGCGTTTGAGCTGAAACTGAAGTGAACAGCCGGTGTAACGGCAGCGCTTTGCTAGCTTATTAAGCTTAACCAAACGCTTCTTATATTAGATTAATCAGATAGACAACATAAAAGTAATCTTACAACGTGCCTCTGCAGAAAAGGACGCGAATGCGCACATGAACTTCACGAGCTAGTCTGAGTGTTCTTGCTAGTTTCTCTGTGGAGCAGCTTAGGGCTGCACGGTTCTTGCTAAAATGTGAATCACGATTTTTCTCCATGGGAATTGAGATCACGAATCTCTTACACGATTCTCTTTTTTTCTTATACTTTAAAAAAAATGAATCAATTTTAAATAAAAGTAATTAGTTACAATTAAATTAAAATGTAGAAACAACAAATGTAGACAGACTAGATGTAAATATATGCTTATTACGGTTTATTTCTATTTTTATGATTATTTAATATCTTGCCTTGTGGAGAGAGGGTTTTTGTTGTCTTATTTCGTTGTTTCATTTTGTTTTTGCGTTTTTGTAAAAAATGAAAACTATAAATAAAATATTTTTAAAAAAATGTTATAAGAAAACGCTTAACGTGGCTTAATGTACTAAGACAGTGTTACAGACATCCCAACCTGAAAAAAGTCATTTCAGGGAGGTACGCCAAGGCCCCCCTAACCCTAACCAAGGAGGAAAAGTATCCCGAATTTCACCACAGAACATGACTTTACTTGTATATTATAATATAATATATCATTAATATATAATTTCTATAGGCCTATGCAATTATTTGTAAAAAAAAAAAAATATGTAAAATTATGTAGATCACTTTTACTATTTACATAAGCTGCTTATACTATTTATGTAAACTGCTTTTATTTATATTTCATTGCAACTTTAAACAGGTCTAAGGAGTTTGTTGTTTTCATGTAGCCTTGGCAACTAGCCGACCTGAAAAATATGCACATGAAATGAAACTTGTTTAACTCAAACATAACATGTCAGTAACAAACTGTACAGCGTGCAAGATTGTCATTATGTTTATACTTTATACTTTAGTTTTTTTGGGGCACTCTCCCTCTGCCATGGCGCTCCAGTTTCTAGATACACTGAACTGATTAATTCGGTTCGGGAGAAGAGATAAAAGCCCGCCCACACTGACAATTGATTGGTTTACTTACCGAAACAAGCCAATCAGGATGCTCTCCGTCTTACATGCGCTTCATTAGGTGCACACCAGCACACACACGCAATGTCTCTCGCTCTCTCTCTCTCTCTCTCTCTCTCTCTCTCTCTCTCTGCTGTGCGCGCGTGCACAGTTTGCGGTTAATTTTTACCTCTTACCGCTACAAATCTGACTCCGTTTAGGTCTGCTCTGCCGTCTTGTTACACGTCAGTAACAGCGAAACATGGCCAATGAGGGAGAGGAGAGAAGTGGAGATTTATGATTGATTGGTTAGTGTTTTGTTAGTGTGTGAGTGTGACAAGCTCTGGTGTGACCAACAACGCCTGAACGCAGCATGATCTGAGGGAAATACACGGAAGTGAATCGCCAACATTAAGAAATGAGATCGCATTTATGTTTGAATCGAGATCGTGATTTTTTTTCGATTAATCGTGCAGCCCTAGAGCAGCTGATACACGGGGAACTAATGCTGCCTTCACGTGCTCTCGGAATTATTGTAATATACGAGTTTCCTAGGTAAACATTGCACATGAATGCCCTCACATTTTGAAACTTGAATGCAATGCGCTCGTAATCACGACTTCAGAAGTCGGAATCATCAAATTTCCGATAGCACGTGAAGGCAGCATAAGCACAGATCATTTACAGCATTCTAATTTCCATCATGTTCTCATTATAATACTATGTAGGCTATGACAGATTGGCGCTGCACATCTTGCACTAACCATTAATGATCACAGTGATTCCAGACATCACTGCAGTGCACGCCTCAGTTTCACTTTATTTCGCCGCGGTCTGGAGGCGTGCTGTATAACGTTAACCAATCAGACCTCCGGTACCGCGCAAAACGACGCAATAACCAATAAAAAAAGAGACAAATATTTTTTTTTCAGGGCGATCATCGTTCTCATGATCGATGATCGCTGTCACGTTAGAGTACTCGATTACTCGACCACTGTTGCCCATCCCTACTCAGGATGTTATGAATTTGAGAGAAACGTTGGAAATTTATCAGAAAGCATCCTCGTCTCGAATTAATTGGCAAAAGTGTACTTCTTTTCTACTGGGGGAATGGGAGAATGTGGGCCCTCCAGCACTTCCGCAGAACTGTTCCTGGAGTCGAGAGGGGTTCAAAGTGCTGGGGGTTTTCCTTGGGACTGACCAGTGTATTAAGAAAAACTGGGATGGTATTTTTGAAAAAGTTTCTGGACGCTTACAAAAATGGCAATGGATACTGCCTCAACTGTCATATAGAGGAATAGTGCTCATTATTAACAACCTGGCAGCTTCTATGATGTGGCATCGTCTGAGTGTCCTTGATCCACCAAAAGATCTGTTGCAACGTTTGCAGAAGACTTTCGTTGAGTTTTTCTGGGGTGGTTATCATTGGCTTCCCCCTGCATTTCTCTATTTGCCTGTAAATGAAGGGGGCCAAGGGTTGATTAATTTGGTAGCTAAGGTTAAAGCTATGAGGCTAAAAACGGTTCAGAACCTACTCTACCCTGAGGATTTTAAGCCATGGGTGTCATTTGGTCTGGCGCTGCTCAGAACTTTTGGGGGGTTCTCTCTTGATAGGCATTTATTTTTAATGTCTTCTTTTGATGGAAAGTTTTCATCTGATGTAAAATTTTATACTTCTGTGTTAAACTCCTGGACCGGTTTTAAATTGATTAGACATGATGATAATCATTTTGGCCTTGAAGAACCATTGTTTTTCAACTCCTTAACTTAATCGATACCTCATCTAGAAAATGGAGGTCAATGACAGACATTGGTAATCAGGCTGGTGTTAGATCAGTAAGGACGGTAGAGCGGCTTATAGGTGGGTTGAAAGCAGCTTTTCCCTCCACACTCCTCCTGTTTGTCAACTCTTTTCTGTCTGGAGGTCCTTCTAGAGTCGGGTTTCCTAAGTTATTTGTGTCTCCAAAGGTTGATTTTGAGGATGATGATGAAGTAAGGCTGCTGAGATTTGATAAATTACGAGAGCTTGATTTTCAAGTAGTCGGAAAAATAGAATTGTATCAGTTGTGTGTCAAAGTAGATCATTTTGAGCAAATTAAGGACAGAAGGGATACAAAATGGAGAGAATTTTTAACCGTGCCTGTTGATCTTTCTCCTTCGAGGAGGCTTTTATAAGGGTCCTCTACCTAAACGCTCTGGAGACCTACAGTGGAGGTTATTACATTGCGCATTGCCCACTAATGCTCATGTTTCTAAATTCAACTTGAATGTTTTATCATCTTGTATTTTTTGTTCTTTACCAGAATCGGTTTTTCATGTTTCTACTGAGTGTTCTCGATTGGTTCCTTTATATACGTGTCTAGAAAGATTACTTGGGAATTTGGGTTTTGTTTTTAACAAAACACTGTTTATTTTTGGGTGCAAGTATTCTAGAGCTCGCAGACAGCAGTGTACTGTAGCAAACTTTATCATTGGACAAGCCAAATTAATGGAAGTCTTGTAGACTGGCTGCTGAAGGGAGAAATGTAAACGTTTTTTTGTTATTTACTGCCTTGGTGGAATCCAGAATAAGACTGGAACATAGATTCTTTCAAATGACAAAAAACATGCTTGAATTTCAGTTTAAATGGTGCGCAAATGGAGCCTTACTGTCATGTGTGATGTTTAACTGGTGATGTAGTTATAGTGGACATTTTGAATTAATTTTATTTTTTTGTTTTTTGTTTGGGTTTTATCATCTTTTGAACATCTGGCAATGTGATTATGTGTGAATTATAATGAAGTGTTAGTTTTTAGACTGTTTTAATAAAGTGTGTTAAAAGTCAAAAAAGTCTCTCTCTCTCTCTCTCTCTCTCTCTCTCTCTCTCTCTCTCTCTCTCTCTCTCTCTCTCTCTCTCTCACTCACTCACTCACTCACTCACTCACTCACTCACTCACTCACTCACACACACACACACACACACACAAGCCTGGAAGGTTTTTGCTTTTTCAAGATCACCTGCAGTACCTGCTGGGATGTGGCTGTTGGAGGAACCTTTGTTTCTTAACCCTTTTCTGCCTTCGAGACTCTTATCCTCAGCTTTTTTGCGTACACGTTTACTGTCTGCTGGGTGCACAAAGCTGGGTCATATACTACACACCAGTCTGGAATCATTGGGCAGGAAAGCTGGGATTAAGTCAACACGAATATTACAAAAACTCACCACAGAGGTGGTTGGAGAACTGGACTTTATCTATCGTTCTTTCTTGGATAACCCAGCTATAATAGATGGATGGAGAAGTGGATTCGAGTATGGTTTTCCCTGTCTGACTGTAAAAGCTGCTGTGGGGGACTGGCAGGAAGAGAAGAAAGGTCTACTGTCTTTTAAAACCCCACAAATGGATGAATTTGAGACAGTGGGAAAGAAAGCCCTGTATGTCACCTGTGTTAAGGTGTCTAATTTACGCTCTTTGACTGGGGTCCTCTCAACGAAATGGACAGATATTTTTGGGACTGATTCTTCCCCTAAAGGTAGTTGGCGTATCCTGTACAAACGTCCGATTGACAAGCGGACGGGTGACCTCCAGTGGAGGATTGTACACGGATCTATAGCTACAAACAGACATGTGGTGCATCTTGATCCTAATGTTAGTGTGGGTTGTCCTTTTTGTGCAGAGATTGAATCTGTTTGTCATTTGTTTATGCAGTGTACAAGGTTGATGGATCTTTTTTCCTTGTTAACAGAGTGGGTTACATCTTTGGGAGAAAAGTTTTCTTTTCAGTTGTTTATCTTTGGTCCAAAGTATACTGTTGAGCAAAAGAATGTTTTGGTTTTGCTTAATTTCTTATTTGGTAATGCAAAATTAGCAATCTGGAAAACCAGGAAAAACAAGATATTAGGGCAAGGTGCAGTAAATCCAATTTTTATGTTTTTGGGCCTAGTGGGTTCTCGTCTAAGAGTGGAATACGCATATTACAAGTTGGTTGGGCGTCTACCCCTTTTTATGGAAATGTGGGGGATAAATCATGTTTTATGTACTGTCTATGAAAATGAATTGGTGTTGAATTTTTAGGTTTTGTTTATTTATTTATTTATTTATTTATTTTTTGGTTTCGTTTTTTGTGGTGGATGATCATTTTATCATCATATTGTGGTGAATGAATATGTTTGTTTATAATTGGTTTTAAAATAAAGGTGTGTTTAAACCTCTCTCTCTCTCTCTCTCTCTCTCTCTCTCTCTCTCTCTCTCTCTCTCTCTCTCTCTCTCTCATCTCTCTCTACTCTCTCTCTCTCTCTCTCTCTCTCTCTCTCTCTCTCTCTCTCTCTCTCTCTCTCTCTCTCTCTCTCTCTCTCTCTCTC
>NW_027645728.1:5000-17500 GCF_949357685.1 Gobio gobio
CGGATGGGTCGTTTTGAGTCCGTCAACGCTCGTAACCGCCCTCCAGAGGGGCCCACCGATTTGACTGTGCCCAGGACCGAGGCACCCTCCCCGGTCACAATCTGGGGAGGCCTGTTAGATAGGAGCTTTTGGCCGCGTTCAGCTTTCGGACTCTGTCCGTTTTTATGGAGGCTTTTTTTCCTCCAGGGGCGGCTGAGCAGTAGATTCGTGCCCCGGCGGTACGTCCTCCCCCGGGGGGGAGGGGCCTGACCTGCTCCGAATTCGGCAGGTCGTTCCTGGAAGTCTCTAGCCCAACCCAGAGCGCACCTCTTTTTTACGGGCTTTCGGCAGGCCATTCCCTCGGTCTGGTTGTCGGGTGCGTGTTTCGATGTCGAGTTTCTCCCTCTCCTCGACGAAACCCGGATGGGTCGTTTTGAGTCCGTCAACGCTCGTAGCCGCCCTCCAGAGGGGCCCGCCGATTTGACTGTGCCCAGGACCGAGGCACCCTCCCCGGTCACAATCTGGGGAGGCCTGTTAGATAGGAGCTTTGGGCCGCGTTCAGCTTTCGGACTCTGTCCGTTTTCATGGAGGCTTTTTTTTCCTCCAGGGGCGTCTGAGCTTTGATTCGTGCCCCGGACGGTGCATTATATTCCGTCACTATCTCCGCGTCACGTGCCTTCCTTGGATGCGATATTACCATTCGTTTTTTTTCTTTACCTTCGTGTACCGACAGGATGGACCGGGCAGCCGCCAGAAAGGAGAACCGCGACGCGCTGGCTTCCTACACACGGGTCTCGCTCCGCTCAGGCCCGAGGGCGAGAGACGTCACGGCCGCTCATAGGGCGCGTGCGGAACCCTCCTCTGGCGGGGCAGAGTGGGTTGGCCGCTGGATCGAGGCCGTAACCTGGAAAGGGTGCTTTCTTTGCGAGGGCGCGGGCCGAGGTCCGCTCACCGCCAGGGGGTTGCGACGGCAGAGCCCCCCGGCGTCCGAGCCTCCCTCGGCGATCACGCCGACGCAGCTCCGAACCTTCGTTTCTGACGGACCGTCTGAGTCTCCCGGTGTCGACGCTCGCCCCGGTGTCCCCGGAGGGCTGGGGCGGCGTCTGATATTCGATGCGCTGAGCGGGGAGGTACACTTTGCCCATAGCGGATCTCGTCAGAACCGGGCAATGGCCTGCCCCTGGCGCATCACAAGTTCCATTCGACCAGATGAAAATGACAAGGCGGTGTTCCTGGAAGTCTCAGCCCGAAACACGGCGCCCCTTCCCTGGGCAGGCCGTTACCAGGTGTGCCTGCCCTGGTTCTCGTTCTCCCTCTCATAACCCGGATGGCCTATTTTGAGCCCGTCAACGCTCGCACTCGTTTCTCCAAAGGGCCCACCGTTCCGACCGTGCCCGGGACGAGGCACCCTCCCTGGGCTGGCCAGGGAGGTCTGATAGCATGGAGCTCCCAGGCGCGTTTAGATTTTGGGACTCTGTTTTATTTTTGAGGAGTGCTTTCCTCCAGCGAGTCTTTCGCCCCTAGCAGTGCCCAGGACGGCGCATCTGCCCCGCGATGAACGCCCTGCACCGTGTGAGTTTTTGGATCTCTGGGTGGGAAAAAAAAAAAAGATCCATGGTGTTCCTGGAAGTCTCAGCCCGAAACACGGCGCCCCTTCCCTGGGCAGGCCGTTACCAGGTGTGCCTGCCCTGGTTCTCGCTTTTGTCTTTCTCCACCGCCGCGGTGGATATACTGAATTCTGAGCCCGCAGAGAGTGGGGGGCCTCTCGGGCGGTCCGCACGGTCCCGGGTCAAGCCGAACCGCCTCTCCCTCTCATAACCCGGATGGCCTATTTTGAGCCCGTCAACGCTCGCACTCGTTTCTCCAAAGGGCCCACCGTTCCGACCGTGCCCGGGACGAGGCACCCTCCCTGGGCTGGCCAGGGAGGTCTGATAGCATGGTTCTCCCCAGGCGCGTTTAGATTTTGGGACTTTGATTTATTTTGGAGGAGTGCTTTCCTCCAGCGAGTCTTTCGCCCCTAGCAGTGCCCAGGACGGCGCATCTGCCCCGCGATGAACGCCCTGCTCCGTGTGAGTTTTTGGATCTCTGGGTGGGGGAAAAAAAAAAGATCCATGGTGTTCCTGGAAGTCTCAGCCCGAAACACGGCGCCCCTTCCCTGGGCAGGCCGTTACCAGGTGTGCCTGCCCTGGTTCTCGCTTTTGTCTTTCTCCACCGCCGCGGTGGATATACTGAATTCTGAGCCCGCAGAGAGTGGGGGGCCTCTCGGGCGGTCCGCACGGTCCCGGGTCAAGCCGAACCGCCTCTCCCTCTCATAACCCGGATGGCCTATTTTGAGCCCGTCAACGCTCGCACTCGTTTCTCCAAAGGGCCCACCGTTCCGACCGTGCCCGGGACGAGGCACCCTCCCTGGGCTGGCCAGGGAGGTCTGATAGCATGGAGCTCCCAGGCGCGTTTAGATTTTGGGACTCTGTTTTATTTTGGAGGAGTGCTTTCCTCCAGCGAGTCTTTCGCCCCTAGCAGTGCCCAGGACGGCGCATCTGCCCCGCGATGAACGCCCTGCACCGTGTGAGTTTTTGGATCTCTGGGTGGGAAAAAAAAAAAGATCCATGGTGTTCCTGGAAGTCTCAGCCCGAAACACGGCGCCCCTTCCCTGGGCAGGCCGTTACCAGGTGTGCCTGCCCTGGTTCTCGCTTTTGTCTTTCTCCACCGCCGCGGTGGATATACTGAATTCTGAGCCCGCAGAGAGTGGGGGGCCTCTCGGGCGGTCCGCACGGTCCCGGGTCAAGCCGAACCGCCTCTCCCTCTCATAACCCGGATGGCCTATTTTGAGCCCGTCAACGCT
Source organism: Gobio gobio (assembly GCF_949357685.1). Lineage (NCBI taxonomy): Eukaryota > Metazoa > Chordata > Actinopteri > Cypriniformes > Gobionidae > Gobio > Gobio gobio. The sequence goes on from NW_027645728.1 coordinate 7,822, forward strand.
CGCACTCGTTTCTCCAAAGGGCCCACCGTTCCGACCGTGCCCGGGACGAGGCACCCTCCCTGGGCTGGCCAGGGAGGTCTGATAGCATGGTTCTCCCCAGGCGCGTTTAGATTTTGGGACTTTGTTTTATTTTGGAGGAGTGCTTTCCTCCAGCGAGTCTTTCGCCCCTAGCAGTGCCCAGGACGGCGCATCTGCCCCGCGATGAACGCCCTGCTCCGTGTGAGTTTTTGGATCTCTGGGTGGGGGAAAAAAAAAAGATCCATGGTGTTCCTGGAAGTCTCAGCCCGAAACACGGCGCCCCTTCCCTGGGCAGGCCGTTACCAGGTGTGCCTGCCCTGGTTCTCGTTTTTGTCTTTCTCCACCGCCGCGGTGGATATACTGAATCCCGAGCCCGCAGAGAGTGGGTGCCTCTCGGGCGGTCCGCACGGTCCCCGGGTCAAGCCGAACCGCCTCTCCCTCTCATAACCCGGATGGCCTATTTTGAGTCCGTCACTGTTCAGGACTCGTTTCTCCAGAGGGCCCACCTTTCCGACCGTGCCCGGGACGAGGCACCCTCCCTGGGCTGGCCGGGTAGGTCTGAGAGCATGGAGCTCCCAGGCGCGTTTGGATTTTTGAGACTGGTTATTTTGAGTGACCGCCTTGAACACTCTGTTTCTGACCGCCTACAGTGTGCCTGTGCTGGGCTTGGGTGACCGCCACAAACACCCTGGTTCCCTCTCCTCCAGAGGGTCTCTGCTCCTGTTTCTCTTACCCGCCCAGAGAGGCCTCTGGTGGGCTTGGGCTGCCGCCACAGACACCCTGGTTCCCTCTCCTCCAGGGGGTCTCTGCTCCTGCTTCTCTTACCCGCCCAGAGAGGCCTCTGGTGGGCTTTGGGTGACCGCCTTCAACCCTGTGGTTCTCCGGCCAGTGTTTCCCCCGCTTTTGTCAAAACCCGGATGGGTCGTTTTGAGTCCGTCTTTGCTCGCAACCACCCTCCAGGAGGGCCCCACCCGCCTGACCGTGCCCGGGAAGGGGCACCCTCCCTGGGCTTGCCTGGTAGGTCTGAGAGCATGGAGCTCCGAGGCGCGTTTGGATTTTTGAGACTGGTTATTTTGAGTGACCGCCTTGAACACTCTGTTTCTGACCGCCTACAGTGTGCCTGTGCTGGGCTTGGGTGACCGCCACAAACACCCTGGTTCCCTCTCCTCCAGAGGGTCTCTGCTCCAGTTTCTCTTACCCGCCCAGAGAGGCCTCTGGTGGGCTTGGGCTGCCGCCACAGACACCCTGGTTCCCTCTCCTCCAGGGGGTCTCTGCTCCTGCTTCTCTTACCCGCCCAGAGAGGCCTCTGGTGGGCTTTGGGTGACCGCCTTCAACCCTGTGGTTGTCCGGCCAGTGTTTCCCCCGCTTTTGTCAAAACCCGGATGGGTCGTTTTGAGTCCGTCTTTGCTCGCAACCACCCTCCAGGAGGGCCCCGCCCGCCTGACCGTGCCCGGGAAGGGGCACCCTCCCTGGGCTTGCCTGGTAGGTCTGAGAGCATGGAGCTCCGAGGCGCGTTTGGATTTTTGAGACTGGTTATTTTGAGTGACCGCCTTGAACACTCTGTTTCTGACCGCCTACAGTGTGCCTGTGCTGGGCTTGGGTGACCGCCACAAACACCCTGGTTCCCTCTCCTCCAGAGGGTCTCTGCTCCAGTTTCTCTTACCCGCCCAGAGAGGCCTCTGGTGGGCTTGGGCTGCCGCCACAGACACCCTGGTTCCCTCTCCTCCAGGGGGTCTCCGCTCCTGCTTCTCTTACCCGCCCAGAGAGGCCTCTGGTGGGCTTTGGGTGACCGCCTTCAACCCTGTGGTTGTCCGGCCAGTGTTTCCCCCGCTTTTGTCAAAACCCGGATGGGTCGTTTTGAGTCCGTCTTTGCTCGCAACCACCCTCCAGGAGGGCCCCACCCGCCTGACCGTGCCCGGGAAGGGGCACCCTCCCTGGGCTGGCCGGGTAGGTCTGAGAGCATGGAGCTCCGAGGCGCGTTTGGATTTTTGAGACTGGTTATTTTGAGTGACCGCCTTGAACACTCTGTTTCTGACCGCCTACAGTGTGCCTGTGCTGGGCTTGGGTGACCGCCACAAACACCCTGGTTCCCTCTCCTCCAGAGGGTCTCTGCTCCAGTTTCTCTTACCCGCCCAGAGAGGCCTCTGGTGGGCTTGGGCTGCCGCCACAGACACCCTGGTTCCCTCTCCTCCAGGGGGTCTCTGCTCCTGCTTCTCTTACCCGCCCAGAGAGGCCTCTGGTGGGCTTTGGGTGACCGCCTTCAACCCTGTGGTTCTCAGGCCAGTGTTTCCCCCGCTTTTGTCAAAACCCGGATGGGTCGTTTTGAGTCCGTCTTTGCTCGCAACCACCCTCCAGGAGGGCCCCGCCCGCCTGACCGTGCCCGGGAAGGGGCACCCTCCCTGGGCTTGCCTGGTAGGTCTGAGAGCATGGAGCTCCGAGGCGCGTTTGGATTTTTGAGACTGGTTATTTTGAGTGACCGCCTTGAACACTCTGTTTCTGACCGCCTACAGTGTGCCTGTGCTGGGCTTGGGTGACCGCCACAAACACCCTGGTTCCCTCTCCTCCAGAGGGTCTCTGCTCCAGTTTCTCTTACCCGCCCAGAGAGGCCTCTGGTGGGCTTGGGCTGCCGCCACAGACACCCTGGTTCCCTCTCCTCCAGGGGGTCTCCGCTCCTGCTTCTCTTACCCGCCCAGAGAGGCCTCTGGTGGGCTTTGGGTGACCGCCTTCAACCCTGTGGTTCTCCGGCCAGTGTTTCCCCCGCTTTTGTCAAAACCCGGATGGGTCGTTTTGAGTCCGTCTTTGCTCGCAACCACCCTCCAGGAGGGCCCCACCCGCCTGACCGTGCCCGGGAAGGGGCACCCTCCCTGGGCTGGCCGGGTAGGTCTGAGAGCATGGAGCTCCGAGGCGCGTTTGGATTTTTGAGACTGGTTATTTTGAGTGACCGCCTTGAACACTCTGTTTCTGACCGCCTACAGTGTGCCTGTGCTGGGCTTGGGTGACCGCCACAAACACCCTGGTTCCCTCTCCTCCAGAGGGTCTCTGCTCCAGTTTCTCTTACCCGCCCAGAGAGGCCTCTGGTGGGCTTGGGCTGCCGCCACAGACACCCTGGTTCCCTCTCCTCCAGGGGGTCTCTGCTCCTGCTTCTCTTACCCGCCCAGAGAGGCCTCTGGTGGGCTTTGGGTGACCGCCTTCAACCCTGTGGTTCTCCGGCCAGTGTTTCCCCCGCTTTTGTCAAAACCCGGATGGGTCGTTTTGAGTCCGTCTTTGCTCGCAACCACCCTCCAGGAGGGCCCCACCCGCCTGACCGTGCCCAGGAAGGGGCACCCTCCCTGGGCTGGCCGGGTAGGTCTGAGAGCATGGAGCTCCGAGGCGCGTTTGGATTTTTGAGACTGGTTATTTTGAGTGACCGCCTTGAACACTCTGTTTCTGACCGCCTACAGTGTGCCTGTGCTGGGCTTGGGTGACCGCCACAAACACCCTGGTTCCCTCTCCTCCAGAGGGTCTCTGCTCCAGTTTCTCTTACCCGCCCAGAGAGGCCTCTGGTGGGCTTGGGCTGCCGCCACAGACACCCTGGTTCCCTCTCCTCCAGGGGGTCTCTGCTCCTGCTTCTCTTACCCGCCCAGAGAGGCCTCTGGTGGGCTTTGGGTGACCGCCTTCAACCCTGTGGTTCTCCGGCCAGTGTTTCCCCCGCTTTTGTCAAAACCCGGATGGGTCGTTTTGAGTCCGTCTTTGCTCGCAACCACCCTCCAGGAGGGCCCCACCCGCCTGACCGTGCCCGGGAAGGGGCACCCTCCCTGGGCTGGCCGGGTAGGTCTGAGAGCATGGAGCTCCGAGGCGCGTTTGGATTTTTGAGACTGGTTATTTTGAGTGACCGCCTTGAACACTCTGTTTCTGACCGCCTACAGTGTGCCTGTGCTGGGCTTGGGTGACCGCCACAAACACCCTGGTTCCCTCTCCTCCAGAGGGTCTCTGCTCCAGTTTCTCTTACCCGCCCAGAGAGGCCTCTGGTGGGCTTGGGCTGCCGCCACAGACACCCTGGTTCCCTCTCCTCCAGGGGGTCTCTGCTCCTGCTTCTCTTACCCGCCCAGAGAGGCCTCTGGTGGGCTTTGGGTGACCGCCTTCAACCCTGTGGTTCTCAGGCCAGTGTTTCCCCCGCTTTTGTCAAAACCCGGATGGGTCGTTTTGAGTCCGTCTTTGCTCGCAACCACCCTCCAGGAGGGCCCCGCCCGCCTGACCGTGCCCGGGAAGGGGCACCCTCCCTGGGCTGGCCGGGTAGGTCTGAGAGCATGGAGCTCCGAGGCGCGTTTGGATTTTTGAGACTGGTTATTTTGAGTGACCGCCTTGAACACTCTGTTTCTGACCGCCTACAGTGTGCCTGTGCTGGGCTTGGGTGACCGCCACAAACACCCTGGTTCCCTCTCCTCCAGAGGGTCTCTGCTCCAGTTTCTCTTACCCGCCCAGAGAGGCCTCTGGTGGGCTTGGGCTGCCGCCACAGACACCCTGGTTCCCTCTCCTCCAGGGGGTCTCCGCTCCTGCTTCTCTTACCCGCCCAGAGAGGCCTCTGGTGGGCTTTGGGTGACCGCCTTCAACCCTGTGGTTCTCCGGCCAGTGTTTCCCCCGCTTTTGTCAAAACCCGGATGGGTCGTTTTGAGTCCGTCTTTGCTCGCAACCACCCTCCAGGAGGGCCCCACCCGCCTGACCGTGCCCGGGAAGGGGCACCCTCCCTGGGCTTGCCTGGTAGGTCTGAGAGCATGGAGCTCCGAGGCGCGTTTGGATTTTTGAGACTGGTTATTTTGAGTGACCGCCTTGAACACTCTGTTTCTGACCGCCTACAGTGTGCCTGTGCTGGGCTTGGGTGACCGCCACAGACACCCTGGTTCCCTCTCCTCCAGGGGGTCTCCGCTCCAGTTTCTCTTACCCGCCCAGAGAGGCCTCTGGTGGGCTTGGGCTGCCGCCACAGACACCCTGGTTCCCTCTCCTCCAGGGGGTCTCTGCTCCTGCTTCTCTTACCCGCCCAGAGAGGCCTCTGGTGGGCTTTGGGTGACCGCCTTCAACCCTGTGGTTCTCAGGCCAGTGTTTCCCCCGCTTTTGTCAAAACCCGGATGGGTCGTTTTGAGTCCGTCTTTGCTCGCAACCACCCTCCAGGAGGGCCCCACCCGCCTGACCGTGCCCGGGAAGGGGCACCCTCCCTGGGCTTGCCTGGTAGGTCTGAGAGCATGGAGCTCCGAGGCGCGTTTGGATTTTTGGGACTTGGGTTATTTTGGGTGACCGCCTTGAACACTCTGTTTCTGACCGCCTACAGTGTGCCTGTGCTGGGCTTGGGTGACCGCCACAGACACCCTGGTTCCCTCTCCTCCAGGGGGTCTCCGCTCCAGTTTCTCTTACCCGCCCAGAGAGGCCTCTGGTGGGCTTGGGCTGCCGCCACAGACACCCTGGTTCCCTCTCCTCCAGGGGGTCTCTGCTCCTGCTTCTCTTACCCGCCCAGAGAGGCCTCTGGTGGGCTTTGGGTGACCGCCTTCAACCCTGTGGTTCTCAGGCCAGTGTTTCCCCCGCTTTTGTCAAAACCCGGATGGGTCGTTTTGAGTCCGTCTTTGCTCGCAACCACCCTCCAGGAGGGCCCCACCCGCCTGACCGTGCCCGGGAAGGGGCACCCTCCCTGGGCTTGCCTGGTAGGTCTGAGAGCATGGAGCTCCGAGGCGCGTTTGGATTTTTGAGACTGGTTATTTTGAGTGACCGCCTTGAACACTCTGTTTCTGACCGCCTACAGTGTGCCTGTGCTGGGCTTGGGTGACCGCCACAGACACCCTGGTTCCCTCTCCTCCAGGGGGTCTCCGCTCCAGCTTCTCTAACCCGCCCGGAAGGGCACCTTGTGGGCTTGGGTGACCGCCACAAACACCCTGGTTCCCTCTCCTCCAGAGGGTCTCTGCTCCAGTTTCTCTTACCCGCCCAGAGAGGCCTCTGGTGGGCTTGGGCTGCCGCCACAGACACCCTGGTTCCCTCTCCTCCAGGGGGGTCTCCGCTCCTGCTTCTCTTACCCGCCCGGAAGGGCACCTTGTGGGCTTGGGTGACTGCCTTCAACCCTGTGGTTCTCCGGCCAGTGTTTCCCCCGCTTTTGTCAAAACCCGGATGGGTCGTTTTGAGCCCGTCTTTGCTCGCAACCACCCTCCAGGAGGGCCCCACCCGTCTGACCGTGCCCGGGACGAGGCACCCTCCCTGGGCTGGCCGGGTAGGTCTGAGAGCATGGAGCTCCCAGGCGCGTTTGGATTTTTGGGACTTGGGTTATTTTGGGTGACCGCCTTGAACACTGGTTCCCTCTCCTCCAGGGGGTCTCTGCTCCAGCTTCTGTTACCCGCCCAGAGGGGGGGGGGGTCTCTGCTGGGCTTTGGGTGACCGCCACAAACACCCTGGTTCCCTCTTTCCTCCAGGTGGTCTCTGCTCCAGCTTCTGTTACCCGCCCAGAGAGGCCTCTGTTGGGCTTGGGCTACCGCCACAGACACCCTGGTTCCCTCTCCTCCAGGGGGTCTCCGCTCCAGCTTCTCTTACCCGCCCAGAGGGGGGGGTCTCTGCTGGGCTTTGGGTGACCGCCACAAACACCCTGGTTCCCTCTTTCCTCCAGGGGGTCTCTGCTCCAGCTTCTGTTACCCGCCCAGAGGGGGGGTCTCTGCTGGGCTTTGGGTGACCGCCACAAACACCCTGGTTCCCTCTTTCCTCCAGGGGGTCTCTGCTCCAGCTTCTGTTACCCGCCCAGAGGGGGGGTCTCTGCTGGGCTTTGGGTGACCGCCACAAACACCCTGGTTCCCTCTTTCTTCCAGGGGGTCTCTGCTCCAGCTTCTGTTACCCGCCCAGAGGGGGGGTCTCTGCTGGGCTTTGGGTGACCGCCACAAACACCCTGGTTCCCTCTTTCCTCCAGGGGGTCTCTGCTCCAGCTTCTGTTACCCGCCCAGAGGGGGGGTCTCTGCTGGGCTTTGGGTGACCGCCACAAACACCCTGGTTCCCTCTTTCCTCCAGGGGGTCTCTGCTCCAGCTTCTGTTACCCGCCCAGAGGGGGGGTCTCTGCTGGGCTTTGGGTGACCGCCACAAACACCCTGGTTCCCTCTTTCCTCCAGGGGGTCTCTGCTCCAGCTTCTGTTACCCGCCCAGAGGGGGGGGGGGGGGGGGTCTCTGCTGGGCTTTGGGTGACCGCCACAAACACCCTGGTTCCCTCTTTCCTCCAGGGGGTCTCTGCTCCAGCTTCTGTTACCCGCCCAGAGGGGGGGGGGGGTCTCTGCTGGGCTTTGGGTGACCGCCACAAACACCCTGGTTCCCTCTTTCCTCCAGGGGGTCTCTGCTCCAGCTTCTGTTACCCGCCCAGAGGGGGGGTCTCTGCTGGGCTTTGGGTGACCGCCACAAACACCCTGGTTCCCTCTTTCTTCCAGGGGGTCTCTGCTCCAGCTTCTGTTACCCGCCCAGAGGGGGGGTCTCTGCTGGGCTTTGGGTGACCGCCACAAACACCCTGGTTCCCTCTTTCCTCCAGGGGGTCTCTGCTCCAGCTTCTGTTACCCGCCCAGAGGGGGGGTCTCTGCTGGGCTTTGGGTGACCGCCACAAACACCCTGGTTCCCTCTTTCCTCCAGGGGGTCTCTGCTCCAGCTTCTGTTACCCGCCCAGAGGGGGGGGGTCTCTGCTGGGCTTTGGGTGACCGTCACAAACACCCTGGTTCCCTCTTTCCTCCAGGGGGTCTCTGCTCCAGCTTCTCTAACCCGCCCAGAGGGGGGGTCTCTGCTGGGCTTTGGGTGACCGCCACAAACACCCTGGTTCCCTCTCTCCTCCAGAGGGTCACCCACAGCTTCTCTTAGCCGCCCAGAGGGGTCTCGGCTGTGCTTTGGGTGATTGCCTTCCACCCTATGGTTCTCCAGTCAGTGTTTTTTACCCCGAGTGATGGCCCGTTTTGAGCCCGTCTTTGCTCGCAACCACCCTCCAAGAGGGCCCCACCCATCTGACCGTGCCCAGGACGAGGCATCGTCCCTGGGTTGGCCGGGTAGGTCTGAGAGCATGGAGCTCCCAGGCGCATTTGGATTTTTGGGACTTGGACTATTTTGGGTGACCGCCTTGAACACCCTGGTTCTGACCGCCTACTGTGGGCCTGTGCTGGGCTCGGGGGACCGCCACAAACACCCTGGTCCCCTCTCCTCCAGAGAGAGAGAGAGAGAGAGAGAGAGAGAGAGAGAGAGAGAGAGAGAGAGAGAGAGAGAGAGAGAGAGAGAGAGAGAGAGAGAGAGAGAGAGAGAGAGAGAAAAAATTTAAACATTTAAAAAAAAAAAAAGCCGAGTTGGAGCTCCAAACTCTGGATGTGTGGGGAGGTACCCTTAGGAACCCCCCTAAACCCAGATTATGGAGCCCCAACTCGGCTTGGCCCTTTGGAGTTATGCCCGGTTACAGATGGGACTTTGACCGCGGTGGAAAAAAGCGAAAAAAACAAAGCAAAAACAAAACAAAAAAAAAAGCCGAGTTGGAGCTCCAAACTCTGGGTGTGGGGAGGTACCCTTAGGAACCCCCTTGACACCAGAGTGTGGAGCCCCAACTCGGCTTGGCCCTTGGGAGAAATGCCCGGTTAACAGCCCCACCACTAACACCTACACACACACCCCCACACACAGCTCCAGGACAGCCGGCATGGACCCCCACCTAGCCACCCCCCTCTACCCGACTCAGAGAACCACAGCTCCGGCCACACACCCCCACCTAGCCACCCCCCTCTACCCGACTCAGAGAACCACAGCTCCGGCCACACACCCCCACCTACCCACCCCCATCTACCCGACTCAGAGAACCACAGCTCCGGCCACACACCCCCATCTACCCGACTCAGAGAACCACAGCCCCGGCCACACACCCCCACCTTGCCACCCCCCTCTACCCGACTCAGAGAACCACAGCTCCGGCCACACACCCCCATCTACCCGACTCAGAGAACCACAGCCCCGGCCACACACCCCCACCTTGCCACCCCCCTCTACCCGACTCAGAGAACCACAGCCCCGGCCACACACCCCCACCTTGCCACCCCCCTCTACCCGACTCAGAGAACCACAGCTCCGGCCACACACCCCCACCTAGCCACCCCCCTCTACCCGACTCAGAGAACCACAGCTCCGGCCACACACCCCCACCTAGCCACCCCCCTCTACCCGACTCAGAGAACCACAGCCCCGGCCACACACCCCCACCTTGCCACCCCCCTCTACCCGACTCAGAGAACCACAGCTCCGGCCACACACCCCCACCTAGCCACCCCCCTCTACCCGACTCAGAGAACCACAGCTCCGGCCACACACCCCCACCTACCCACCCCCATCTACCCGACTCAGAGAACCACAGCCCCGGCCACACACCCCCACCTTGCCACCCCCCTCTACCCGACTCAGAGAACCACAGCTCCGGCCACACACCCCCACCTAGCCACCCCCCTCTACCCGACTCAGAGAACCACAGCTCCGGCCACACACCCCCACCTTGCCACCCCCCTCTACCCGACTCAGAGAACCACAGCTCCGGCCACACACCCCCACCTAGCCACCCCCCTCTACCCGACTCAGAGAACCACAGCTCCGGCCACACACCCCCACCTTGCCACCCCCCTCTACCCGACTCAGAGAACCACAGCTCCGGCCACACACCCCCACC
>NW_027645728.1:27500-35000 GCF_949357685.1 Gobio gobio
GGAGGCTTTTTTTTCCTCCAGGGGCGTCTGAGCTTTGATTCGTGCCCCGGACGGTGCATTATATTCCGTCACTATCTCCGCGTCACGTGCCTTCCTTGGATGCGATATTACCATTCGTTTTTTTCTTTACCTTCGTGTACCGACAGGATGGACCGGGCAGCCGCCAGAAAGGAGAACCGCGACGCGCTGGCTTCCTACACACGGGTCTCGCTCCGCTCAGGCCCGAGGGCGAGAGACGTCACGGCCGCTCATAGGGCGCGTGCGGAACCCTCCTCCGGCGGGGCAGAGTGGGTTGGCCGCTGGATCGAGGCCGTAACCTGGAAAGGGTGCTTTCTTTGCGAGGGCGCGGGCCGAGGTCCGCTCACCGCCAGGGGGTTGCGACGGCAGAGCCCCCCGGCGTCCGAGCCTCCCTCGGCGATCACGCCGACGCAGCTCCGAACCTTCGTTTCTGACGGACCGTCTGAGTCTCCCGGTGTCGACGCTCGCCCCGGTGTCCCCGGAGGGCTGGGGCGGCGTCTGATATTCGATGCGCTGAGCGGGGAGGTACACTTTGCCCATAGCGGATCTCGTCAGAACCGGGCAATGGCCTGCCCCTGGCGCATCACAAGTTCCATTCGACCAGATGAAAATGACAAGGCGGTGTTCCTGGAAGTCTCAGCCCGAAACACGGCGCCCCTTCCCTGGGCAGGCCGTTACCAGGTGTGCCTGCCCTGGTTCTCGTTCTCCCTCTCATAACCCGGATGGCCTATTTTGAGCCCGTCAACGCTCGCACTCGTTTCTCCAAAGGGCCCACCGTTCCGACCGTGCCCGGGACGAGGCACCCTCCCTGGGCTGGCCAGGGAGGTCTGATAGCATGGAGCTCCCAGGCGCGTTTAGATTTTGGGACTCTGTTTAATTTTTGAGGAGTGCTTTCCTCCAGCGAGTCTTTCGCCCCTAGCAGTGCCCAGGACGGCGCATCTGCCCCGCGATGAACGCCCTGCTCCGTGTGAGTTTTTGGATCTCTGGGTGGGGAAAAAAAAAAAGATCCATGGTGTTCCTGGAAGTCTCAGCCCGAAACACGGCGCCCCTTCCCTGGGCAGGCCGTTACCAGGTGTGCCTGCCCTGGTTCTCGCTTTTGTCTTTCTCCACCGCCGCGGTGGATATACTGAATTCTGAGCCCGCAGAGAGTGGGGGGCCTCTCGGGCGGTCCGCACGGTCCCGGGTCAAGCCGAACCGCCTCTCCCTCTCATAACCCGGATGGCCTATTTTGAGCCCGTCAACGCTCGCACTCGTTTCTCCAAAGGGCCCACCGTTCCGACCGTGCCCGGGACGAGGCACCCTCCCTGGGCTGGCCAGGGAGGTCTGATAGCATGGAGCTCCCAGGCGCGTTTGGATTTTGGGACTCTGTTTAATTTTTGAGGAGTGCTTTCCTCCAGCGAGTCTTTCGCCCCTAGCAGTGCCCAGGACGGCGCATCTGCCCCGCGATGAACGCCCTGCTCCGTGTGAGTTTTTGGATCTCTGGGTGGGGGAAAAAAAAAAGATCCATGGTGTTCCTGGAAGTCTCAGCCCGAAACACGGCGCCCCTTCCCTGGGCAGGCCGTTACCAGGTGTGCCTGCCCTGGTTCTCGCTTTTGTCTTTCTCCACCGCCGCGGTGGATATACTGAATTCTGAGCCCGCAGAGAGTGGGGGGCCTCTCGGGCGGTCCGCACGGTCCCGGGTCAAGCCGAACCGCCTCTCCCTCTCATAACCCGGATGGCCTATTTTGAGCCCGTCAACGCTCGCACTCGTTTCTCCAAAGGGCCCACCGTTCCGACCGTGCCCGGGACGAGGCACCCTCCCTGGGCTGGCCAGGGAGGTCTGATAGCATGGAGCTCCCAGGCGCGTTTAGATTTTGGGACTCTGTTTTATTTTGGAGGAGTGCTTTCCTCCAGCGAGTCTTTCGCCCCTAGCAGTGCCCAGGACGGCGCATCTGCCCCGCGATGAACGCCCTGCACCGTGTGAGTTTTTGGATCTCTGGGTGGGAAAAAAAAAAAGATCCATGGTGTTCCTGGAAGTCTCAGCCCGAAACACGGCGCCCCTTCCCTGGGCAGGCCGTTACCAGGTGTGCCTGCCCTGGTTCTCGCTTTTGTCTTTCTCCACCGCCGCGGTGGATATACTGAATTCTGAGCCCGCAGAGAGTGGGGGGCCTCTCGGGCGGTCCGCACGGTCCCGGGTCAAGCCGAACCGCCTCTCCCTCTCATAACCCGGATGGCCTATTTTGAGCCCGTCAACGCTCGCACTCGTTTCTCCAAAGGGCCCACCGTTCCGACCGTGCCCGGGACGAGGCACCCTCCCTGGGCTGGCCAGGGAGGTCTGATAGCATGGTTCTCCCCAGGCGCGTTTAGATTTTGGGACTTTGTTTTATTTTGGAGGAGTGCTTTCCTCCAGCGAGTCTTTCGCCCCTAGCAGTGCCCAGGACGGCGCATCTGCCCCGCGATGAACGCCCTGCTCCGTGTGAGTTTTTGGATCTCTGGGTGGGGGAAAAAAAAAAGATCCATGGTGTTCCTGGAAGTCTCAGCCCGAAACACGGCGCCCCTTCCCTGGGCAGGCCGTTACCAGGTGTGCCTGCCCTGGTTCTCGTTTTTGTCTTTCTCCACCGCCGCGGTGGATATACTGAATCCCGAGCCCGCAGAGAGTGGGTGCCTCTCGGGCGGTCCGCACGGTCCCCGGGTCAAGCCGAACCGCCTCTCCCTCTCATAACCCGGATGGCCTATTTTGAGTCCGTCACTGTTCAGGACTCGTTTCTCCAGAGGGCCCACCTTTCCGACCGTGCCCGGGACGAGGCACCCTCCCTGGGCTGGCCGGGTAGGTCTGAGAGCATGGAGCTCCCAGGCGCGTTTGGATTTTTGAGACTGGTTATTTTGAGTGACCGCCTTGAACACTCTGTTTCTGACCGCCTACAGTGTGCCTGTGCTGGGCTTGGGTGACCGCCACAAACACCCTGGTTCCCTCTCCTCCAGAGGGTCTCTGCTCCTGTTTCTCTTACCCGCCCAGAGAGGCCTCTGGTGGGCTTGGGCTGCCGCCACAGACACCCTGGTTCCCTCTCCTCCAGGGGGTCTCTGCTCCTGCTTCTCTTACCCGCCCAGAGAGGCCTCTGGTGGGCTTTGGGTGACCGCCTTCAACCCTGTGGTTCTCCGGCCAGTGTTTCCCCCGCTTTTGTCAAAACCCGGATGGGTCGTTTTGAGTCCGTCTTTGCTCGCAACCACCCTCCAGGAGGGCCCCACCCGCCTGACCGTGCCCGGGAAGGGGCACCCTCCCTGGGCTTGCCTGGTAGGTCTGAGAGCATGGAGCTCCGAGGCGCGTTTGGATTTTTGAGACTGGTTATTTTGAGTGACCGCCTTGAACACTCTGTTTCTGACCGCCTACAGTGTGCCTGTGCTGGGCTTGGGTGACCGCCACAAACACCCTGGTTCCCTCTCCTCCAGAGGGTCTCTGCTCCAGTTTCTCTTACCCGCCCAGAGAGGCCTCTGGTGGGCTTGGGCTGCCGCCACAGACACCCTGGTTCCCTCTCCTCCAGGGGGTCTCTGCTCCTGCTTCTCTTACCCGCCCAGAGAGGCCTCTGGTGGGCTTTGGGTGACCGCCTTCAACCCTGTGGTTGTCCGGCCAGTGTTTCCCCCGCTTTTGTCAAAACCCGGATGGGTCGTTTTGAGTCCGTCTTTGCTCGCAACCACCCTCCAGGAGGGCCCCGCCCGCCTGACCGTGCCCGGGAAGGGGCACCCTCCCTGGGCTTGCCTGGTAGGTCTGAGAGCATGGAGCTCCGAGGCGCGTTTGGATTTTTGAGACTGGTTATTTTGAGTGACCGCCTTGAACACTCTGTTTCTGACCGCCTACAGTGTGCCTGTGCTGGGCTTGGGTGACCGCCACAAACACCCTGGTTCCCTCTCCTCCAGAGGGTCTCTGCTCCAGTTTCTCTTACCCGCCCAGAGAGGCCTCTGGTGGGCTTGGGCTGCCGCCACAGACACCCTGGTTCCCTCTCCTCCAGGGGGTCTCCGCTCCTGCTTCTCTTACCCGCCCAGAGAGGCCTCTGGTGGGCTTTGGGTGACCGCCTTCAACCCTGTGGTTGTCCGGCCAGTGTTTCCCCCGCTTTTGTCAAAACCCGGATGGGTCGTTTTGAGTCCGTCTTTGCTCGCAACCACCCTCCAGGAGGGCCCCACCCGCCTGACCGTGCCCGGGAAGGGGCACCCTCCCTGGGCTGGCCGGGTAGGTCTGAGAGCATGGAGCTCCGAGGCGCGTTTGGATTTTTGAGACTGGTTATTTTGAGTGACCGCCTTGAACACTCTGTTTCTGACCGCCTACAGTGTGCCTGTGCTGGGCTTGGGTGACCGCCACAAACACCCTGGTTCCCTCTCCTCCAGAGGGTCTCTGCTCCAGTTTCTCTTACCCGCCCAGAGAGGCCTCTGGTGGGCTTGGGCTGCCGCCACAGACACCCTGGTTCCCTCTCCTCCAGGGGGTCTCTGCTCCTGCTTCTCTTACCCGCCCAGAGAGGCCTCTGGTGGGCTTTGGGTGACCGCCTTCAACCCTGTGGTTCTCAGGCCAGTGTTTCCCCCGCTTTTGTCAAAACCCGGATGGGTCGTTTTGAGTCCGTCTTTGCTCGCAACCACCCTCCAGGAGGGCCCCGCCCGCCTGACCGTGCCCGGGAAGGGGCACCCTCCCTGGGCTTGCCTGGTAGGTCTGAGAGCATGGAGCTCCGAGGCGCGTTTGGATTTTTGAGACTGGTTATTTTGAGTGACCGCCTTGAACACTCTGTTTCTGACCGCCTACAGTGTGCCTGTGCTGGGCTTGGGTGACCGCCACAAACACCCTGGTTCCCTCTCCTCCAGAGGGTCTCTGCTCCAGTTTCTCTTACCCGCCCAGAGAGGCCTCTGGTGGGCTTGGGCTGCCGCCACAGACACCCTGGTTCCCTCTCCTCCAGGGGGTCTCCGCTCCTGCTTCTCTTACCCGCCCAGAGAGGCCTCTGGTGGGCTTTGGGTGACCGCCTTCAACCCTGTGGTTCTCCGGCCAGTGTTTCCCCCGCTTTTGTCAAAACCCGGATGGGTCGTTTTGAGTCCGTCTTTGCTCGCAACCACCCTCCAGGAGGGCCCCACCCGCCTGACCGTGCCCGGGAAGGGGCACCCTCCCTGGGCTGGCCGGGTAGGTCTGAGAGCATGGAGCTCCGAGGCGCGTTTGGATTTTTGAGACTGGTTATTTTGAGTGACCGCCTTGAACACTCTGTTTCTGACCGCCTACAGTGTGCCTGTGCTGGGCTTGGGTGACCGCCACAAACACCCTGGTTCCCTCTCCTCCAGAGGGTCTCTGCTCCAGTTTCTCTTACCCGCCCAGAGAGGCCTCTGGTGGGCTTGGGCTGCCGCCACAGACACCCTGGTTCCCTCTCCTCCAGGGGGTCTCTGCTCCTGCTTCTCTTACCCGCCCAGAGAGGCCTCTGGTGGGCTTTGGGTGACCGCCTTCAACCCTGTGGTTCTCCGGCCAGTGTTTCCCCCGCTTTTGTCAAAACCCGGATGGGTCGTTTTGAGTCCGTCTTTGCTCGCAACCACCCTCCAGGAGGGCCCCACCCGCCTGACCGTGCCCAGGAAGGGGCACCCTCCCTGGGCTGGCCGGGTAGGTCTGAGAGCATGGAGCTCCGAGGCGCGTTTGGATTTTTGAGACTGGTTATTTTGAGTGACCGCCTTGAACACTCTGTTTCTGACCGCCTACAGTGTGCCTGTGCTGGGCTTGGGTGACCGCCACAAACACCCTGGTTCCCTCTCCTCCAGAGGGTCTCTGCTCCAGTTTCTCTTACCCGCCCAGAGAGGCCTCTGGTGGGCTTGGGCTGCCGCCACAGACACCCTGGTTCCCTCTCCTCCAGGGGGTCTCTGCTCCTGCTTCTCTTACCCGCCCAGAGAGGCCTCTGGTGGGCTTTGGGTGACCGCCTTCAACCCTGTGGTTCTCCGGCCAGTGTTTCCCCCGCTTTTGTCAAAACCCGGATGGGTCGTTTTGAGTCCGTCTTTGCTCGCAACCACCCTCCAGGAGGGCCCCACCCGCCTGACCGTGCCCGGGAAGGGGCACCCTCCCTGGGCTGGCCGGGTAGGTCTGAGAGCATGGAGCTCCGAGGCGCGTTTGGATTTTTGAGACTGGTTATTTTGAGTGACCGCCTTGAACACTCTGTTTCTGACCGCCTACAGTGTGCCTGTGCTGGGCTTGGGTGACCGCCACAAACACCCTGGTTCCCTCTCCTCCAGAGGGTCTCTGCTCCAGTTTCTCTTACCCGCCCAGAGAGGCCTCTGGTGGGCTTGGGCTGCCGCCACAGACACCCTGGTTCCCTCTCCTCCAGGGGGTCTCTGCTCCTGCTTCTCTTACCCGCCCAGAGAGGCCTCTGGTGGGCTTTGGGTGACCGCCTTCAACCCTGTGGTTCTCAGGCCAGTGTTTCCCCCGCTTTTGTCAAAACCCGGATGGGTCGTTTTGAGTCCGTCTTTGCTCGCAACCACCCTCCAGGAGGGCCCCGCCCGCCTGACCGTGCCCGGGAAGGGGCACCCTCCCTGGGCTGGCCGGGTAGGTCTGAGAGCATGGAGCTCCGAGGCGCGTTTGGATTTTTGAGACTGGTTATTTTGAGTGACCGCCTTGAACACTCTGTTTCTGACCGCCTACAGTGTGCCTGTGCTGGGCTTGGGTGACCGCCACAAACACCCTGGTTCCCTCTCCTCCAGAGGGTCTCTGCTCCAGTTTCTCTTACCCGCCCAGAGAGGCCTCTGGTGGGCTTGGGCTGCCGCCACAGACACCCTGGTTCCCTCTCCTCCAGGGGGTCTCCGCTCCTGCTTCTCTTACCCGCCCAGAGAGGCCTCTGGTGGGCTTTGGGTGACCGCCTTCAACCCTGTGGTTCTCCGGCCAGTGTTTCCCCCGCTTTTGTCAAAACCCGGATGGGTCGTTTTGAGTCCGTCTTTGCTCGCAACCACCCTCCAGGAGGGCCCCACCCGCCTGACCGTGCCCGGGAAGGGGCACCCTCCCTGGGCTTGCCTGGTAGGTCTGAGAGCATGGAGCTCCGAGGCGCGTTTGGATTTTTGAGACTGGTTATTTTGAGTGACCGCCTTGAACACTCTGTTTCTGACCGCCTACAGTGTGCCTGTGCTGGGCTTGGGTGACCGCCACAGACACCCTGGTTCCCTCTCCTCCAGGGGGTCTCCGCTCCAGTTTCTCTTACCCGCCCAGAGAGGCCTCTGGTGGGCTTGGGCTGCCGCCACAGACACCCTGGTTCCCTCTCCTCCAGGGGGTCTCTGCTCCTGCTTCTCTTACCCGCCCAGAGAGGCCTCTGGTGGGCTTTGGGTGACCGCCTTCAACCCTGTGGTTCTCAGGCCAGTGTTTCCCCCGCTTTTGTCAAAACCCGGATGGGTCGTTTTGAGTCCGTCTTTGCTCGCAACCACCCTCCAGGAGGGCCCCACCCGCCTGACCGTGCCCGGGAAGGGGCACCCTCCCTGGGCTTGCCTGGTAGGTCTGAGAGCATGGAGCTCCGA
>NW_027645728.1:47500-60000 GCF_949357685.1 Gobio gobio
TAGGCGCCGAATGTACCATCGAAAGTTGATAGGGCAGACATTCGAATGAGTCGTCGCCGCCGCGGAGGGCGCGCGATCGGCCCGAGGTTATCTAGAGTCACCAAAGCGGCCGGGGGACCGGACGGCCGAAACCGCCCGGCCACACCCGGATGGGTTTTGGATCTGATAAATGCACGCGTCCCCGACCCCCGAGAGGGCCGGGTCGGCGCTCGTTTGCATGTATTAGCTCTGGAATTGCCACAGTTATCCAAGTAGCGGTTGGAGCGATCAAAGGAACCATAACTGATTTAATGAGCCATTCGCAGTTTCGCTGTACCGACCGTGTGCACTTAGACCTGCATGGCTTAATCTTTGAGACAAGCATATGCTACTGGCAGGATCAACCAGGTAGCCCCCGGTGGACGGAGAACCGCGACGCGTCGGCTTCCTATACACGGGTCTCGCTCCGTCTCAGGCCCGAGGGCCGGAGACGTCACGGCCGCTCATAGGGGCGCGTGCGGAAAACCCTCCTCTGGCGGGGCAGAGAGTGGGGTTGGCCGCTGGATCGAGGCCGTAACCGGGAAAGGGTGCTTTCTTTGCGAGGGCGCGGGCCGAGTTCCGCTCTCAGCCGGGGGGTTGCAAAAAGCAGAGCCCCCGGCGTCCGAGCCTCGCTCGACGCGCACGCCGACGCAGCTCCGAACCTTCGTTTCTGACGGATCGTCTGAGTCTCCCGTTGTCGACGCTCGCCCCGGTGTCCCCGGAGGGCCGGGGCGGCGCCTTATATTCGATGCGCTGAGCGGGGAGGTACACTTTGCCCATAGCGGTCTCGTCGACCGAGCAATGGCCTGCCCCTGGCGCATCTCAAGTTCCATTCGACCAGGTGAAAATAAAAAAGGCTGCACCCCACACGAGGGCCCGGCGGCGGGGGTGCGCATCCGCCGGGCCCCAGACCTTGTCCGCCCTCTCGCCGTCGGGCTGTCGACCCTCTCCTCGACAAAACCCGGATGGCACGTTTTGAGTCCGTCAACGCTCGTGACCGCCCTCCAAAGGGCCCGACCTTCCGTCCGTGCCCTGAATCGAGGCACCCTCCCCGGTCGCAGGACGGGGAGGTCCTTTAGCTCGGAGCTTTTTACAGTGTTCGGCTTTCGGACTCTGTCCGTTTTTCCGTCAGAGGATTTTATTTTTTTTTCCTCCAGGGGCGCCTGAGCAGTAGATTCGCGCCCCGAACGGTACCTGACCTGCTCCGAATTCGGCAGGTCGTTCCTGGAAGTCTCTAGCCCAACCCAGAGCGCACCTCTTTTTTACGGGCTTTCGGCAGGCCATTCCCTCGGTCTGGTTGTCGGGTGCGCGTTTCGCCGTCGAGTTTCTCCCTCTCCTCGACAAAACCCGGATGGGTCGTTTTGAGTCCGTCAACGCTCGTAACCGCCCTCCAGAGGGGCCCACCGATTTGACTGTGCCCAGGACCGAGGCACCCTCCCCGGTCACAATCTGGGGAGGCCTGTTAGATAGGAGCTTTTGGCCGCGTTCAGCTTTCGGACTCTGTCCGTTTTTATGGAGGCTTTTTTTCCTCCAGGGGCGGCTGAGCAGTAGATTCGTGCCCCGGCGGTACGTCCTCCCCCGGGGGGGAGGGGCCTGACCTGCTCCGAATTCGGCAGGTCGTTCCTGGAAGTCTCTAGCCCAACCCAGAGCGCACCTCTTTTTTACGGGCTTTCGGCAGGCCATTCCCTCGGTCTGGTTGTCGGGTGCGTGTTTCGATGTCGAGTTTCTCCCTCTCCTCGACGAAACCCGGATGGGTCGTTTTGAGTCCGTCAACGCTCGTAGCCGCCCTCCAGAGGGGCCCGCCGATTTGACTGTGCCCAGGACCGAGGCACCCTCCCCGGTCACAATCTGGGGAGGCCTGTTAGATAGGAGCTTTGGGCCGCGTTCAGCTTTCGGACTCTGTCCGTTTTCATGGAGGCTTTTTTTTCCTCCAGGGGCGTCTGAGCTTTGATTCGTGCCCCGGACGGTGCATTATATTCCGTCACTATCTCCGCGTCACGTGCCTTCCTTGGATGCGATATTACCATTCGTTTTTTTTCTTTACCTTCGTGTACCGACAGGATGGACCGGGCAGCCGCCAGAAAGGAGAACCGCGACGCGCTGGCTTCCTACACACGGGTCTCGCTCCGCTCAGGCCCGAGGGCGAGAGACGTCACGGCCGCTCATAGGGCGCGTGCGGAACCCTCCTCTGGCGGGGCAGAGTGGGTTGGCCGCTGGATCGAGGCCGTAACCTGGAAAGGGTGCTTTCTTTGCGAGGGCGCGGGCCGAGGTCCGCTCACCGCCAGGGGGTTGCGACGGCAGAGCCCCCCGGCGTCCGAGCCTCCCTCGGCGATCACGCCGACGCAGCTCCGAACCTTCGTTTCTGACGGACCGTCTGAGTCTCCCGGTGTCGACGCTCGCCCCGGTGTCCCCGGAGGGCTGGGGCGGCGTCTGATATTCGATGCGCTGAGCGGGGAGGTACACTTTGCCCATAGCGGATCTCGTCAGAACCGGGCAATGGCCTGCCCCTGGCGCATCACAAGTTCCATTCGACCAGATGAAAATGACAAGGCGGTGTTCCTGGAAGTCTCAGCCCGAAACACGGCGCCCCTTCCCTGGGCAGGCCGTTACCAGGTGTGCCTGCCCTGGTTCTCGTTCTCCCTCTCATAACCCGGATGGCCTATTTTGAGCCCGTCAACGCTCGCACTCGTTTCTCCAAAGGGCCCACCGTTCCGACCGTGCCCGGGACGAGGCACCCTCCCTGGGCTGGCCAGGGAGGTCTGATAGCATGGAGCTCCCAGGCGCGTTTAGATTTTGGGACTCTGTTTTATTTTTGAGGAGTGCTTTCCTCCAGCGAGTCTTTCGCCCCTAGCAGTGCCCAGGACGGCGCATCTGCCCCGCGATGAACGCCCTGCACCGTGTGAGTTTTTGGATCTCTGGGTGGGAAAAAAAAAAAAGATCCATGGTGTTCCTGGAAGTCTCAGCCCGAAACACGGCGCCCCTTCCCTGGGCAGGCCGTTACCAGGTGTGCCTGCCCTGGTTCTCGCTTTTGTCTTTCTCCACCGCCGCGGTGGATATACTGAATTCTGAGCCCGCAGAGAGTGGGGGGCCTCTCGGGCGGTCCGCACGGTCCCGGGTCAAGCCGAACCGCCTCTCCCTCTCATAACCCGGATGGCCTATTTTGAGCCCGTCAACGCTCGCACTCGTTTCTCCAAAGGGCCCACCGTTCCGACCGTGCCCGGGACGAGGCACCCTCCCTGGGCTGGCCAGGGAGGTCTGATAGCATGGTTCTCCCCAGGCGCGTTTAGATTTTGGGACTTTGATTTATTTTGGAGGAGTGCTTTCCTCCAGCGAGTCTTTCGCCCCTAGCAGTGCCCAGGACGGCGCATCTGCCCCGCGATGAACGCCCTGCTCCGTGTGAGTTTTTGGATCTCTGGGTGGGGAAAAAAAAAAGATCCATGGTGTTCCTGGAAGTCTCAGCCCGAAACACGGCGCCCCTTCCCTGGGCAGGCCGTTACCAGGTGTGCCTGCCCTGGTTCTCGCTTTTGTCTTTCTCCACCGCCGCGGTGGATATACTGAATTCTGAGCCCGCAGAGAGTGGGGGGCCTCTCGGGCGGTCCGCACGGTCCCGGGTCAAGCCGAACCGCCTCTCCCTCTCATAACCCGGATGGCCTATTTTGAGCCCGTCAACGCTCGCACTCGTTTCTCCAAAGGGCCCACCGTTCCGACCGTGCCCGGGACGAGGCACCCTCCCTGGGCTGGCCAGGGAGGTCTGATAGCATGGAGCTCCCAGGCGCGTTTAGATTTTGGGACTCTGTTTTATTTTTGAGGAGTGCTTTCCTCCAGCGAGTCTTTCGCCCCTAGCAGTGCCCAGGACGGCGCATCTGCCCCGCGATGAACGCCCTGCTCCGTGTGAGTTTTTGGATCTCTGGGTGGGGAAAAAAAAAAGATCCATGGTGTTCCTGGAAGTCTCAGCCCGAAACACGGCGCCCCTTCCCTGGGCAGGCCGTTACCAGGTGTGCCTGCCCTGGTTCTCGCTTTTGTCTTTCTCCACCGCCGCGGTGGATATACTGAATTCTGAGCCCGCAGAGAGTGGGGGGCCTCTCGGGCGGTCCGCACGGTCCCGGGTCAAGCCGAACCGCCTCTCCCTCTCATAACCCGGATGGCCTATTTTGAGCCCGTCAACGCTCGCACTCGTTTCTCCAAAGGGCCCACCGTTCCGACCGTGCCCGGGACGAGGCACCCTCCCTGGGCTGGCCAGGGAGGTCTGATAGCATGGAGCTCCCAGGCGCGTTTAGATTTTGGGACTCTGTTTTATTTTTGAGGAGTGCTTTCCTCCAGCGAGTCTTTCGCCCCTAGCAGTGCCCAGGACGGCGCATCTGCCCCGCGATGAACGCCCTGCACCGTGTGAGTTTTTGGATCTCTGGGTGGGAAAAAAAAAAAGATCCATGGTGTTCCTGGAAGTCTCAGCCCGAAACACGGCGCCCCTTCCCTGGGCAGGCCGTTACCAGGTGTGCCTGCCCTGGTTCTCGCTTTTGTCTTTCTCCACCGCCGCGGTGGATATACTGAATTCTGAGCCCGCAGAGAGTGGGTGCCTCTCGGGCGGTCCGCACGGTCCCCGGGTCAAGCCGAACCGCCTCTCCCTCTCATAACCCGGATGGCCTATTTTGAGTCCGTCACTGTTCAGGACTCGTTTCTCCAGAGGGCCCACCTTTCCGACCGTGCCCGGGACGAGGCACCCTCCCTGGGCTTGCCTGGTAGGTCTGAGAGCATGGAGCTCCGAGGCGCGTTTGGATTTTTGAGACTGGTTATTTTGAGTGACCGCCTTGAACACTCTGTTTCTGACCGCCTACAGTGTGCCTGTGCTGGGCTTGGGTGACCGCCACAAACACCCTGGTTCCCTCTCCTCCAGAGGGTCTCTGCTCCAGTTTCTCTTACCCGCCCAGAGAGGCCTCTGGTGGGCTTGGGCTGCCGCCACAGACACCCTGGTTCCCTCTCCTCCAGGGGGTCTCCGCTCCTGCTTCTCTTACCCGCCCAGAGAGGCCTCTGGTGGGCTTTGGGTGACCGCCTTCAACCCTGTGGTTCTCCGGCCAGTGTTTCCCCCGCTTTTGTCAAAACCCGGATGGGTCGTTTTGAGTCCGTCTTTGCTCGCAACCACCCTCCAGGAGGGCCCCACCCGCCTGACCGTGCCCGGGAAGGGGCACCCTCCCTGGGCTGGCCGGGTAGGTCTGAGAGCATGGAGCTCCGAGGCGCGTTTGGATTTTTGAGACTGGTTATTTTGAGTGACCGCCTTGAACACTCTGTTTCTGACCGCCTACAGTGTGCCTGTGCTGGGCTTGGGTGACCGCCACAAACACCCTGGTTCCCTCTCCTCCAGAGGGTCTCTGCTCCAGTTTCTCTTACCCGCCCAGAGAGGCCTCTGGTGGGCTTGGGCTGCCGCCACAGACACCCTGGTTCCCTCTCCTCCAGGGGGTCTCTGCTCCTGCTTCTCTTACCCGCCCAGAGAGGCCTCTGGTGGGCTTTGGGTGACCGCCTTCAACCCTGTGGTTCTCCGGCCAGTGTTTCCCCCGCTTTTGTCAAAACCCGGATGGGTCGTTTTGAGTCCGTCTTTGCTCGCAACCAC
Source organism: Gobio gobio (assembly GCF_949357685.1). Classification (NCBI taxonomy): domain Eukaryota; kingdom Metazoa; phylum Chordata; class Actinopteri; order Cypriniformes; family Gobionidae; genus Gobio; species Gobio gobio. The sequence goes on from NW_027645728.1 coordinate 53,121, forward strand.
CCTCCAGGAGGGCCCCACCCGCCTGACCGTGCCCAGGAAGGGGCACCCTCCCTGGGCTGGCCGGGTAGGTCTGAGAGCATGGAGCTCCGAGGCGCGTTTGGATTTTTGAGACTGGTTATTTTGAGTGACCGCCTTGAACACTCTGTTTCTGACCGCCTACAGTGTGCCTGTGCTGGGCTTGGGTGACCGCCACAAACACCCTGGTTCCCTCTCCTCCAGAGGGTCTCTGCTCCAGTTTCTCTTACCCGCCCAGAGAGGCCTCTGGTGGGCTTGGGCTGCCGCCACAGACACCCTGGTTCCCTCTCCTCCAGGGGGTCTCTGCTCCTGCTTCTCTTACCCGCCCAGAGAGGCCTCTGGTGGGCTTTGGGTGACCGCCTTCAACCCTGTGGTTCTCCGGCCAGTGTTTCCCCCGCTTTTGTCAAAACCCGGATGGGTCGTTTTGAGTCCGTCTTTGCTCGCAACCACCCTCCAGGAGGGCCCCACCCGCCTGACCGTGCCCGGGAAGGGGCACCCTCCCTGGGCTGGCCGGGTAGGTCTGAGAGCATGGAGCTCCGAGGCGCGTTTGGATTTTTGAGACTGGTTATTTTGAGTGACCGCCTTGAACACTCTGTTTCTGACCGCCTACAGTGTGCCTGTGCTGGGCTTGGGTGACCGCCACAAACACCCTGGTTCCCTCTCCTCCAGAGGGTCTCTGCTCCAGTTTCTCTTACCCGCCCAGAGAGGCCTCTGGTGGGCTTGGGCTGCCGCCACAGACACCCTGGTTCCCTCTCCTCCAGGGGGTCTCTGCTCCTGCTTCTCTTACCCGCCCAGAGAGGCCTCTGGTGGGCTTTGGGTGACCGCCTTCAACCCTGTGGTTCTCAGGCCAGTGTTTCCCCCGCTTTTGTCAAAACCCGGATGGGTCGTTTTGAGTCCGTCTTTGCTCGCAACCACCCTCCAGGAGGGCCCCGCCCGCCTGACCGTGCCCGGGAAGGGGCACCCTCCCTGGGCTGGCCGGGTAGGTCTGAGAGCATGGAGCTCCGAGGCGCGTTTGGATTTTTGAGACTGGTTATTTTGAGTGACCGCCTTGAACACTCTGTTTCTGACCGCCTACAGTGTGCCTGTGCTGGGCTTGGGTGACCGCCACAAACACCCTGGTTCCCTCTCCTCCAGAGGGTCTCTGCTCCAGTTTCTCTTACCCGCCCAGAGAGGCCTCTGGTGGGCTTGGGCTGCCGCCACAGACACCCTGGTTCCCTCTCCTCCAGGGGGTCTCCGCTCCTGCTTCTCTTACCCGCCCAGAGAGGCCTCTGGTGGGCTTTGGGTGACCGCCTTCAACCCTGTGGTTCTCCGGCCAGTGTTTCCCCCGCTTTTGTCAAAACCCGGATGGGTCGTTTTGAGTCCGTCTTTGCTCGCAACCACCCTCCAGGAGGGCCCCACCCGCCTGACCGTGCCCGGGAAGGGGCACCCTCCCTGGGCTTGCCTGGTAGGTCTGAGAGCATGGAGCTCCGAGGCGCGTTTGGATTTTTGAGACTGGTTATTTTGAGTGACCGCCTTGAACACTCTGTTTCTGACCGCCTACAGTGTGCCTGTGCTGGGCTTGGGTGACCGCCACAGACACCCTGGTTCCCTCTCCTCCAGGGGGTCTCCGCTCCAGTTTCTCTTACCCGCCCAGAGAGGCCTCTGGTGGGCTTGGGCTGCCGCCACAGACACCCTGGTTCCCTCTCCTCCAGGGGGTCTCTGCTCCTGCTTCTCTTACCCGCCCAGAGAGGCCTCTGGTGGGCTTTGGGTGACCGCCTTCAACCCTGTGGTTCTCAGGCCAGTGTTTCCCCCGCTTTTGTCAAAACCCGGATGGGTCGTTTTGAGTCCGTCTTTGCTCGCAACCACCCTCCAGGAGGGCCCCACCCGCCTGACCGTGCCCGGGAAGGGGCACCCTCCCTGGGCTTGCCTGGTAGGTCTGAGAGCATGGAGCTCCGAGGCGCGTTTGGATTTTTGGGACTTGGGTTATTTTGGGTGACCGCCTTGAACACTCTGTTTCTGACCGCCTACAGTGTGCCTGTGCTGGGCTTGGGTGACCGCCACAGACACCCTGGTTCCCTCTCCTCCAGGGGGTCTCCGCTCCAGTTTCTCTTACCCGCCCAGAGAGGCCTCTGGTGGGCTTGGGCTGCCGCCACAGACACCCTGGTTCCCTCTCCTCCAGGGGGTCTCTGCTCCTGCTTCTCTTACCCGCCCAGAGAGGCCTCTGGTGGGCTTTGGGTGACCGCCTTCAACCCTGTGGTTCTCAGGCCAGTGTTTCCCCCGCTTTTGTCAAAACCCGGATGGGTCGTTTTGAGTCCGTCTTTGCTCGCAACCACCCTCCAGGAGGGCCCCACCCGCCTGACCGTGCCCGGGAAGGGGCACCCTCCCTGGGCTTGCCTGGTAGGTCTGAGAGCATGGAGCTCCGAGGCGCGTTTGGATTTTTGAGACTGGTTATTTTGAGTGACCGCCTTGAACACTCTGTTTCTGACCGCCTACAGTGTGCCTGTGCTGGGCTTGGGTGACCGCCACAGACACCCTGGTTCCCTCTCCTCCAGGGGGTCTCCGCTCCAGCTTCTCTAACCCGCCCGGAAGGGCACCTTGTGGGCTTGGGTGACCGCCACAAACACCCTGGTTCCCTCTCCTCCAGAGGGTCTCTGCTCCAGTTTCTCTTACCCGCCCAGAGAGGCCTCTGGTGGGCTTGGGCTGCCGCCACAGACACCCTGGTTCCCTCTCCTCCAGGGGGGTCTCCGCTCCTGCTTCTCTTACCCGCCCGGAAGGGCACCTTGTGGGCTTGGGTGACTGCCTTCAACCCTGTGGTTCTCCGGCCAGTGTTTCCCCCGCTTTTGTCAAAACCCGGATGGGTCGTTTTGAGCCCGTCTTTGCTCGCAACCACCCTCCAGGAGGGCCCCACCCGTCTGACCGTGCCCGGGACGAGGCACCCTCCCTGGGCTGGCCGGGTAGGTCTGAGAGCATGGAGCTCCCAGGCGCGTTTGGATTTTTGGGACTTGGGTTATTTTGGGTGACCGCCTTGAACACTGGTTCCCTCTCCTCCAGGGGGTCTCTGCTCCAGCTTCTGTTACCCGCCCAGAGGGGGGGGGGGTCTCTGCTGGGCTTTGGGTGACCGCCACAAACACCCTGGTTCCCTCTTTCCTCCAGGTGGTCTCTGCTCCAGCTTCTGTTACCCGCCCAGAGAGGCCTCTGTTGGGCTTGGGCTACCGCCACAGACACCCTGGTTCCCTCTCCTCCAGGGGGTCTCCGCTCCAGCTTCTCTTACCCGCCCAGAGGGGGGGGTCTCTGCTGGGCTTTGGGTGACCGCCACAAACACCCTGGTTCCCTCTTTCCTCCAGGGGGTCTCTGCTCCAGCTTCTGTTACCCGCCCAGAGGGGGGGTCTCTGCTGGGCTTTGGGTGACCGCCACAAACACCCTGGTTCCCTCTTTCCTCCAGGGGGTCTCTGCTCCAGCTTCTGTTACCCGCCCAGAGGGGGGGTCTCTGCTGGGCTTTGGGTGACCGCCACAAACACCCTGGTTCCCTCTTTCTTCCAGGGGGTCTCTGCTCCAGCTTCTGTTACCCGCCCAGAGGGGGGGTCTCTGCTGGGCTTTGGGTGACCGCCACAAACACCCTGGTTCCCTCTTTCCTCCAGGGGGTCTCTGCTCCAGCTTCTGTTACCCGCCCAGAGGGGGGGTCTCTGCTGGGCTTTGGGTGACCGCCACAAACACCCTGGTTCCCTCTTTCCTCCAGGGGGTCTCTGCTCCAGCTTCTGTTACCCGCCCAGAGGGGGGGTCTCTGCTGGGCTTTGGGTGACCGCCACAAACACCCTGGTTCCCTCTTTCCTCCAGGGGGTCTCTGCTCCAGCTTCTGTTACCCGCCCAGAGGGGGGGGGGGGGGGGTCTCTGCTGGGCTTTGGGTGACCGCCACAAACACCCTGGTTCCCTCTTTCCTCCAGGGGGTCTCTGCTCCAGCTTCTGTTACCCGCCCAGAGGGGGGGGGGGGTCTCTGCTGGGCTTTGGGTGACCGCCACAAACACCCTGGTTCCCTCTTTCCTCCAGGGGGTCTCTGCTCCAGCTTCTGTTACCCGCCCAGAGGGGGGGTCTCTGCTGGGCTTTGGGTGACCGCCACAAACACCCTGGTTCCCTCTTTCTTCCAGGGGGTCTCTGCTCCAGCTTCTGTTACCCGCCCAGAGGGGGGGTCTCTGCTGGGCTTTGGGTGACCGCCACAAACACCCTGGTTCCCTCTTTCCTCCAGGGGGTCTCTGCTCCAGCTTCTGTTACCCGCCCAGAGGGGGGGTCTCTGCTGGGCTTTGGGTGACCGCCACAAACACCCTGGTTCCCTCTTTCCTCCAGGGGGTCTCTGCTCCAGCTTCTGTTACCCGCCCAGAGGGGGGGGGTCTCTGCTGGGCTTTGGGTGACCGTCACAAACACCCTGGTTCCCTCTTTCCTCCAGGGGGTCTCTGCTCCAGCTTCTCTAACCCGCCCAGAGGGGGGGTCTCTGCTGGGCTTTGGGTGACCGCCACAAACACCCTGGTTCCCTCTCTCCTCCAGAGGGTCACCCACAGCTTCTCTTAGCCGCCCAGAGGGGTCTCGGCTGTGCTTTGGGTGATTGCCTTCCACCCTATGGTTCTCCAGTCAGTGTTTTTTACCCCGAGTGATGGCCCGTTTTGAGCCCGTCTTTGCTCGCAACCACCCTCCAAGAGGGCCCCACCCATCTGACCGTGCCCAGGACGAGGCATCGTCCCTGGGTTGGCCGGGTAGGTCTGAGAGCATGGAGCTCCCAGGCGCATTTGGATTTTTGGGACTTGGACTATTTTGGGTGACCGCCTTGAACACCCTGGTTCTGACCGCCTACTGTGGGCCTGTGCTGGGCTCGGGGGACCGCCACAAACACCCTGGTCCCCTCTCCTCCAGAGAGAGAGAGAGAGAGAGAGAGAGAGAGAGAGAGAGAGAGAGAGAGAGAGAGAGAGAGAGAGAGAGAGAGAGAGAGAGAGAGAAAAAATTTAAAAATTAAAAAAAAAAAAAAGCCGAGTTGGAGCTCCAAACTCTGGATGTGTGGGGAGGTACCCTTAGGAACCCCCCTAAACCCAGATTATGGAGCCCCAACTCGGCTTGGCCCTTTGGAGTTATGCCCGGTTACAGATGGGACTTTGACCCCGGTGGAAAAAAGCGGAAAAAAAACAAAGCAAAAACAAAACAAAAAAAAAAGCCGAGTTGGAGCTCCAAACTCTGGGTGTGGGGAGGTACCCTTAGGAACCCCCTTGACACCAGAGAGTGGAGCCCCAACTCGGCTTGGCCCTTGGGAGAAATGCCCGGTTAACAGCCCCACCACTAACACCTACACACACACACACACACCCCCACACACAGCTCCAGGACAGCCGGCATGGACCCCCACCTAGCCACCCCCCTCTACCCGACTCAGAGAACCACAGCTCCGGCCACACACCCCCACCTAGCCACCCCCCTCTACCCGACTCAGAGAACCACAGCCCCGGCCACACACCCCCACCTTGCCACCCCCCTCTACCCGACTCAGAGAACCACAGCTCCGGCCACACACCCCCACCTAGCCACCCCCCTCTACCCGACTCAGAGAACCACAGCTCCGGCCACACACCCCCACCTAGCCACCCCCCTCTACCCGACTCAGAGAACCACAGCCCCGGCCACACACCCCCACCTTGCCACCCCCCTCTACCCGACTCAGAGAACCACAGCTCCGGCCACACACCCCCACCTAGCCACCCCCCTCTACCCGACTCAGAGAACCACAGCTCCGGCCACACACCCCCACCTACCCACCCCCATCTACCCGACTCAGAGAACCACAGCCCCGGCCACACACCCCCACCTTGCCACCCCCCTCTACCCGACTCAGAGAACCACAGCTCCGGCCACACACCCCCACCTAGCCACCCCCCTCTACCCGACTCAGAGAACCACAGCTCCGGCCACACACCCCCACCTTGCCACCCCCCTCTACCCGACTCAGAGAACCACAGCTCCGGCCACACACCCCCACCTAGCCACCCCCCTCTACCCGACTCAGAGAACCACAGCTCCGGCCACACACCCCCACCTACCCACCCCCATCTACCCGACTCAGAGAACCACAGCCCCGGCCACACACCCCCACCTTGCCACCCCCCTCTACCCGACTCAGAGAACCACAGCCCCGGCCACACACCCCCACCTTGCCACCCCCCTCTACCCGACTCAGAGAACCACAGCCCCGGCCACACACCCCCACCTTGCCACCCCCCTCTACCCGACTCAGAGAACCACAGCCCCGGCCACATCCTCCGGGGGACCCACACCCGTTCACCAGCCGAACCCGGGGGTCCCACACTTAAGCCCGGGCATTAATGTCCCAGCCCACCCCGGGCCTCCAGAGAACCATGCATCTGGTCACCTAAAATTTATCGACTTAGGTTTTGGCGGGCTTACGGGCCTCCAGGTGGAGGGCCCTCCGCGCCCGCCTCAGAGAACCAGAACCCCGGATGGGGACCCCCACGGAGGTACACCCTGCATCCGCCTCAGAGAACCAGAGCCCCGGGCATGGACCCACACGAAGGTACACCCTGCATCCGCCTCAGGGAACCAGAGCCCCGGGCATGGACCCACACGAAGGTACACCCTGCATCCGCCTCTGAGAACCAGAGCCCCGGACAGGGACCCCCACAGAGGTACACCCTGCGTCCACCTCAGGAGAACCAGAGCCCCGGACGGGGACCCCCACGGAGGTACCCCTCTGCATCCGCCTCAGAGAACCAGAGCTCCGGGCATGGACCCACACGAAGGTACACCCTGCATCCGCCTCAGAGAACCAGAGCTCCGGGCATGGACCCACACGGAGGTACACCCTGCATCCGCCTCAGAGAACCAGAGCCCCGGGCAT
>NW_027645728.1:67500-80000 GCF_949357685.1 Gobio gobio
GATAGGGCAGACATTCGAATGAGTCGTCGCCGCCGCGGAGGGCGCGCGATCGGCCCGAGGTTATCTAGAGTCACCAAAGCGGCCGGGGGACCGGACGGCCGAAACCGCCCGGCCACACCCGGATGGGTTTTGGATCTGATAAATGCACGCGTCCCCGACCCCCGAGAGGGCCGGGTCGGCGCTCGTTTGCATGTATTAGCTCTGGAATTGCCACAGTTATCCAAGTAGCGGTTGGAGCGATCAAAGGAACCATAACTGATTTAATGAGCCATTCGCAGTTTCGCTGTACCGACCGTGTGCACTTAGACCTGCATGGCTTAATCTTTGAGACAAGCATATGCTACTGGCAGGATCAACCAGGTAGCCCCCGGTGGACGGAGAACCGCGACGCGTCGGCTTCCTATACACGGGTCTCGCTCCGTCTCAGGCCCGAGGGCCGGAGACGTCACGGCCGCTCATAGGGGCGCGTGCGGAAAACCCTCCTCTGGCGGGGCAGAGAGTGGGGTTGGCCGCTGGATCGAGGCCGTAACCGGGAAAGGGTGCTTTCTTTGCGAGGGCGCGGGCCGAGTTCCGCTCTCAGCCGGGGGGTTGCAAAAAGCAGAGCCCCCGGCGTCCGAGCCTCGCTCGACGCGCACGCCGACGCAGCTCCGAACCTTCGTTTCTGACGGATCGTCTGAGTCTCCCGTTGTCGACGCTCGCCCCGGTGTCCCCGGAGGGCCGGGGCGGCGCCTTATATTCGATGCGCTGAGCGGGGAGGTACACTTTGCCCATAGCGGTCTCGTCGACCGAGCAATGGCCTGCCCCTGGCGCATCTCAAGTTCCATTCGACCAGGTGAAAATAAAAAAGGCTGCACCCCACACGAGGGCCCGGCGGCGGGGGTGCGCATCCGCCGGGCCCCAGACCTTGTCCGCCCTCTCGCCGTCGGGCTGTCGACCCTCTCCTCGACAAAACCCGGATGGCACGTTTTGAGTCCGTCAACGCTCGTGACCGCCCTCCAAAGGGCCCGACCTTCCGTCCGTGCCCTGAATCGAGGCACCCTCCCCGGTCGCAGGACGGGGAGGTCCTTTAGCTCGGAGCTTTTTACAGTGTTCGGCTTTCGGACTCTGTCCGTTTTTCCGTCAGAGGATTTTATTTTTTTTTCCTCCAGGGGCGCCTGAGCAGTAGATTCGCGCCCCGAACGGTACCTGACCTGCTCCGAATTCGGCAGGTCGTTCCTGGAAGTCTCTAGCCCAACCCAGAGCGCACCTCTTTTTTACGGGCTTTCGGCAGGCCATTCCCTCGGTCTGGTTGTCGGGTGCGCGTTTCGCCGTCGAGTTTCTCCCTCTCCTCGACAAAACCCGGATGGGTCGTTTTGAGTCCGTCAACGCTCGTAACCGCCCTCCAGAGGGGCCCACCGATTTGACTGTGCCCAGGACCGAGGCACCCTCCCCGGTCACAATCTGGGGAGGCCTGTTAGATAGGAGCTTTTGGCCGCGTTCAGCTTTCGGACTCTGTCCGTTTTTATGGAGGCTTTTTTTCCTCCAGGGGCGGCTGAGCAGTAGATTCGTGCCCCGGCGGTACGTCCTCCCCCGGGGGGGAGGGGCCTGACCTGCTCCGAATTCGGCAGGTCGTTCCTGGAAGTCTCTAGCCCAACCCAGAGCGCACCTCTTTTTTACGGGCTTTCGGCAGGCCATTCCCTCGGTCTGGTTGTCGGGTGCGTGTTTCGATGTCGAGTTTCTCCCTCTCCTCGACGAAACCCGGATGGGTCGTTTTGAGTCCGTCAACGCTCGTAGCCGCCCTCCAGAGGGGCCCGCCGATTTGACTGTGCCCAGGACCGAGGCACCCTCCCCGGTCACAATCTGGGGAGGCCTGTTAGATAGGAGCTTTGGGCCGCGTTCAGCTTTCGGACTCTGTCCGTTTTCATGGAGGCTTTTTTTTCCTCCAGGGGCGTCTGAGCTTTGATTCGTGCCCCGGACGGTGCATTATATTCCGTCACTATCTCCGCGTCACGTGCCTTCCTTGGATGCGATATTACCATTCGTTTTTTTTCTTTACCTTCGTGTACCGACAGGATGGACCGGGCAGCCGCCAGAAAGGAGAACCGCGACGCGCTGGCTTCCTACACACGGGTCTCGCTCCGCTCAGGCCCGAGGGCGAGAGACGTCACGGCCGCTCATAGGGCGCGTGCGGAACCCTCCTCTGGCGGGGCAGAGTGGGTTGGCCGCTGGATCGAGGCCGTAACCTGGAAAGGGTGCTTTCTTTGCGAGGGCGCGGGCCGAGGTCCGCTCACCGCCAGGGGGTTGCGACGGCAGAGCCCCCCGGCGTCCGAGCCTCCCTCGGCGATCACGCCGACGCAGCTCCGAACCTTCGTTTCTGACGGACCGTCTGAGTCTCCCGGTGTCGACGCTCGCCCCGGTGTCCCCGGAGGGCTGGGGCGGCGTCTGATATTCGATGCGCTGAGCGGGGAGGTACACTTTGCCCATAGCGGATCTCGTCAGAACCGGGCAATGGCCTGCCCCTGGCGCATCACAAGTTCCATTCGACCAGATGAAAATGACAAGGCGGTGTTCCTGGAAGTCTCAGCCCGAAACACGGCGCCCCTTCCCTGGGCAGGCCGTTACCAGGTGTGCCTGCCCTGGTTCTCGTTCTCCCTCTCATAACCCGGATGGCCTATTTTGAGCCCGTCAACGCTCGCACTCGTTTCTCCAAAGGGCCCACCGTTCCGACCGTGCCCGGGACGAGGCACCCTCCCTGGGCTGGCCAGGGAGGTCTGATAGCATGGAGCTCCCAGGCGCGTTTAGATTTTGGGACTCTGTTTTATTTTTGAGGAGTGCTTTCCTCCAGCGAGTCTTTCGCCCCTAGCAGTGCCCAGGACGGCGCATCTGCCCCGCGATGAACGCCCTGCACCGTGTGAGTTTTTGGATCTCTGGGTGGGAAAAAAAAAAAAGATCCATGGTGTTCCTGGAAGTCTCAGCCCGAAACACGGCGCCCCTTCCCTGGGCAGGCCGTTACCAGGTGTGCCTGCCCTGGTTCTCGCTTTTGTCTTTCTCCACCGCCGCGGTGGATATACTGAATTCTGAGCCCGCAGAGAGTGGGGGGCCTCTCGGGCGGTCCGCACGGTCCCGGGTCAAGCCGAACCGCCTCTCCCTCTCATAACCCGGATGGCCTATTTTGAGCCCGTCAACGCTCGCACTCGTTTCTCCAAAGGGCCCACCGTTCCGACCGTGCCCGGGACGAGGCACCCTCCCTGGGCTGGCCAGGGAGGTCTGATAGCATGGTTCTCCCCAGGCGCGTTTAGATTTTGGGACTTTGATTTATTTTGGAGGAGTGCTTTCCTCCAGCGAGTCTTTCGCCCCTAGCAGTGCCCAGGACGGCGCATCTGCCCCGCGATGAACGCCCTGCTCCGTGTGAGTTTTTGGATCTCTGGGTGGGGAAAAAAAAAAGATCCATGGTGTTCCTGGAAGTCTCAGCCCGAAACACGGCGCCCCTTCCCTGGGCAGGCCGTTACCAGGTGTGCCTGCCCTGGTTCTCGCTTTTGTCTTTCTCCACCGCCGCGGTGGATATACTGAATTCTGAGCCCGCAGAGAGTGGGGGGCCTCTCGGGCGGTCCGCACGGTCCCGGGTCAAGCCGAACCGCCTCTCCCTCTCATAACCCGGATGGCCTATTTTGAGCCCGTCAACGCTCGCACTCGTTTCTCCAAAGGGCCCACCGTTCCGACCGTGCCCGGGACGAGGCACCCTCCCTGGGCTGGCCAGGGAGGTCTGATAGCATGGAGCTCCCAGGCGCGTTTAGATTTTGGGACTCTGTTTTATTTTTGAGGAGTGCTTTCCTCCAGCGAGTCTTTCGCCCCTAGCAGTGCCCAGGACGGCGCATCTGCCCCGCGATGAACGCCCTGCTCCGTGTGAGTTTTTGGATCTCTGGGTGGGGAAAAAAAAAAGATCCATGGTGTTCCTGGAAGTCTCAGCCCGAAACACGGCGCCCCTTCCCTGGGCAGGCCGTTACCAGGTGTGCCTGCCCTGGTTCTCGCTTTTGTCTTTCTCCACCGCCGCGGTGGATATACTGAATTCTGAGCCCGCAGAGAGTGGGGGGCCTCTCGGGCGGTCCGCACGGTCCCGGGTCAAGCCGAACCGCCTCTCCCTCTCATAACCCGGATGGCCTATTTTGAGCCCGTCAACGCTCGCACTCGTTTCTCCAAAGGGCCCACCGTTCCGACCGTGCCCGGGACGAGGCACCCTCCCTGGGCTGGCCAGGGAGGTCTGATAGCATGGAGCTCCCAGGCGCGTTTAGATTTTGGGACTCTGTTTTATTTTTGAGGAGTGCTTTCCTCCAGCGAGTCTTTCGCCCCTAGCAGTGCCCAGGACGGCGCATCTGCCCCGCGATGAACGCCCTGCACCGTGTGAGTTTTTGGATCTCTGGGTGGGAAAAAAAAAAAGATCCATGGTGTTCCTGGAAGTCTCAGCCCGAAACACGGCGCCCCTTCCCTGGGCAGGCCGTTACCAGGTGTGCCTGCCCTGGTTCTCGCTTTTGTCTTTCTCCACCGCCGCGGTGGATATACTGAATTCTGAGCCCGCAGAGAGTGGGTGCCTCTCGGGCGGTCCGCACGGTCCCCGGGTCAAGCCGAACCGCCTCTCCCTCTCATAACCCGGATGGCCTATTTTGAGTCCGTCACTGTTCAGGACTCGTTTCTCCAGAGGGCCCACCTTTCCGACCGTGCCCGGGACGAGGCACCCTCCCTGGGCTTGCCTGGTAGGTCTGAGAGCATGGAGCTCCGAGGCGCGTTTGGATTTTTGAGACTGGTTATTTTGAGTGACCGCCTTGAACACTCTGTTTCTGACCGCCTACAGTGTGCCTGTGCTGGGCTTGGGTGACCGCCACAAACACCCTGGTTCCCTCTCCTCCAGAGGGTCTCTGCTCCAGTTTCTCTTACCCGCCCAGAGAGGCCTCTGGTGGGCTTGGGCTGCCGCCACAGACACCCTGGTTCCCTCTCCTCCAGGGGGTCTCCGCTCCTGCTTCTCTTACCCGCCCAGAGAGGCCTCTGGTGGGCTTTGGGTGACCGCCTTCAACCCTGTGGTTCTCCGGCCAGTGTTTCCCCCGCTTTTGTCAAAACCCGGATGGGTCGTTTTGAGTCCGTCTTTGCTCGCAACCACCCTCCAGGAGGGCCCCACCCGCCTGACCGTGCCCGGGAAGGGGCACCCTCCCTGGGCTGGCCGGGTAGGTCTGAGAGCATGGAGCTCCGAGGCGCGTTTGGATTTTTGAGACTGGTTATTTTGAGTGACCGCCTTGAACACTCTGTTTCTGACCGCCTACAGTGTGCCTGTGCTGGGCTTGGGTGACCGCCACAAACACCCTGGTTCCCTCTCCTCCAGAGGGTCTCTGCTCCAGTTTCTCTTACCCGCCCAGAGAGGCCTCTGGTGGGCTTGGGCTGCCGCCACAGACACCCTGGTTCCCTCTCCTCCAGGGGGTCTCTGCTCCTGCTTCTCTTACCCGCCCAGAGAGGCCTCTGGTGGGCTTTGGGTGACCGCCTTCAACCCTGTGGTTCTCCGGCCAGTGTTTCCCCCGCTTTTGTCAAAACCCGGATGGGTCGTTTTGAGTCCGTCTTTGCTCGCAACCACCCTCCAGGAGGGCCCCACCCGCCTGACCGTGCCCAGGAAGGGGCACCCTCCCTGGGCTGGCCGGGTAGGTCTGAGAGCATGGAGCTCCGAGGCGCGTTTGGATTTTTGAGACTGGTTATTTTGAGTGACCGCCTTGAACACTCTGTTTCTGACCGCCTACAGTGTGCCTGTGCTGGGCTTGGGTGACCGCCACAAACACCCTGGTTCCCTCTCCTCCAGAGGGTCTCTGCTCCAGTTTCTCTTACCCGCCCAGAGAGGCCTCTGGTGGGCTTGGGCTGCCGCCACAGACACCCTGGTTCCCTCTCCTCCAGGGGGTCTCTGCTCCTGCTTCTCTTACCCGCCCAGAGAGGCCTCTGGTGGGCTTTGGGTGACCGCCTTCAACCCTGTGGTTCTCCGGCCAGTGTTTCCCCCGCTTTTGTCAAAACCCGGATGGGTCGTTTTGAGTCCGTCTTTGCTCGCAACCACCCTCCAGGAGGGCCCCACCCGCCTGACCGTGCCCGGGAAGGGGCACCCTCCCTGGGCTGGCCGGGTAGGTCTGAGAGCATGGAGCTCCGAGGCGCGTTTGGATTTTTGAGACTGGTTATTTTGAGTGACCGCCTTGAACACTCTGTTTCTGACCGCCTACAGTGTGCCTGTGCTGGGCTTGGGTGACCGCCACAAACACCCTGGTTCCCTCTCCTCCAGAGGGTCTCTGCTCCAGTTTCTCTTACCCGCCCAGAGAGGCCTCTGGTGGGCTTGGGCTGCCGCCACAGACACCCTGGTTCCCTCTCCTCCAGGGGGTCTCTGCTCCTGCTTCTCTTACCCGCCCAGAGAGGCCTCTGGTGGGCTTTGGGTGACCGCCTTCAACCCTGTGGTTCTCAGGCCAGTGTTTCCCCCGCTTTTGTCAAAACCCGGATGGGTCGTTTTGAGTCCGTCTTTGCTCGCAACCACCCTCCAGGAGGGCCCCGCCCGCCTGACCGTGCCCGGGAAGGGGCACCCTCCCTGGGCTGGCCGGGTAGGTCTGAGAGCATGGAGCTCCGAGGCGCGTTTGGATTTTTGAGACTGGTTATTTTGAGTGACCGCCTTGAACACTCTGTTTCTGACCGCCTACAGTGTGCCTGTGCTGGGCTTGGGTGACCGCCACAAACACCCTGGTTCCCTCTCCTCCAGAGGGTCTCTGCTCCAGTTTCTCTTACCCGCCCAGAGAGGCCTCTGGTGGGCTTGGGCTGCCGCCACAGACACCCTGGTTCCCTCTCCTCCAGGGGGTCTCCGCTCCTGCTTCTCTTACCCGCCCAGAGAGGCCTCTGGTGGGCTTTGGGTGACCGCCTTCAACCCTGTGGTTCTCCGGCCAGTGTTTCCCCCGCTTTTGTCAAAACCCGGATGGGTCGTTTTGAGTCCGTCTTTGCTCGCAACCACCCTCCAGGAGGGCCCCACCCGCCTGACCGTGCCCGGGAAGGGGCACCCTCCCTGGGCTTGCCTGGTAGGTCTGAGAGCATGGAGCTCCGAGGCGCGTTTGGATTTTTGAGACTGGTTATTTTGAGTGACCGCCTTGAACACTCTGTTTCTGACCGCCTACAGTGTGCCTGTGCTGGGCTTGGGTGACCGCCACAGACACCCTGGTTCCCTCTCCTCCAGGGGGTCTCCGCTCCAGTTTCTCTTACCCGCCCAGAGAGGCCTCTGGTGGGCTTGGGCTGCCGCCACAGACACCCTGGTTCCCTCTCCTCCAGGGGGTCTCTGCTCCTGCTTCTCTTACCCGCCCAGAGAGGCCTCTGGTGGGCTTTGGGTGACCGCCTTCAACCCTGTGGTTCTCAGGCCAGTGTTTCCCCCGCTTTTGTCAAAACCCGGATGGGTCGTTTTGAGTCCGTCTTTGCTCGCAACCACCCTCCAGGAGGGCCCCACCCGCCTGACCGTGCCCGGGAAGGGGCACCCTCCCTGGGCTTGCCTGGTAGGTCTGAGAGCATGGAGCTCCGAGGCGCGTTTGGATTTTTGGGACTTGGGTTATTTTGGGTGACCGCCTTGAACACTCTGTTTCTGACCGCCTACAGTGTGCCTGTGCTGGGCTTGGGTGACCGCCACAGACACCCTGGTTCCCTCTCCTCCAGGGGGTCTCCGCTCCAGTTTCTCTTACCCGCCCAGAGAGGCCTCTGGTGGGCTTGGGCTGCCGCCACAGACACCCTGGTTCCCTCTCCTCCAGGGGGTCTCTGCTCCTGCTTCTCTTACCCGCCCAGAGAGGCCTCTGGTGGGCTTTGGGTGACCGCCTTCAACCCTGTGGTTCTCAGGCCAGTGTTTCCCCCGCTTTTGTCAAAACCCGGATGGGTCGTTTTGAGTCCGTCTTTGCTCGCAACCACCCTCCAGGAGGGCCCCACCCGCCTGACCGTGCCCGGGAAGGGGCACCCTCCCTGGGCTTGCCTGGTAGGTCTGAGAGCATGGAGCTCCGAGGCGCGTTTGGATTTTTGAGACTGGTTATTTTGAGTGACCGCCTTGAACACTCTGTTTCTGACCGCCTACAGTGTGCCTGTGCTGGGCTTGGGTGACCGCCACAGACACCCTGGTTCCCTCTCCTCCAGGGGGTCTCCGCTCCAGCTTCTCTAACCCGCCCGGAAGGGCACCTTGTGGGCTTGGGTGACCGCCACAAACACCCTGGTTCCCTCTCCTCCAGAGGGTCTCTGCTCCAGTTTCTCTTACCCGCCCAGAGAGGCCTCTGGTGGGCTTGGGCTGCCGCCACAGACACCCTGGTTCCCTCTCCTCCAGGGGGGTCTCCGCTCCTGCTTCTCTTACCCGCCCGGAAGGGCACCTTGTGGGCTTGGGTGACTGCCTTCAACCCTGTGGTTCTCCGGCCAGTGTTTCCCCCGCTTTTGTCAAAACCCGGATGGGTCGTTTTGAGCCCGTCTTTGCTCGCAACCACCCTCCAGGAGGGCCCCACCCGTCTGACCGTGCCCGGGACGAGGCACCCTCCCTGGGCTGGCCGGGTAGGTCTGAGAGCATGGAGCTCCCAGGCGCGTTTGGATTTTTGGGACTTGGGTTATTTTGGGTGACCGCCTTGAACACTGGTTCCCTCTCCTCCAGGGGGTCTCTGCTCCAGCTTCTGTTACCCGCCCAGAGGGGGGGGGGGTCTCTGCTGGGCTTTGGGTGACCGCCACAAACACCCTGGTTCCCTCTTTCCTCCAGGTGGTCTCTGCTCCAGCTTCTGTTACCCGCCCAGAGAGGCCTCTGTTGGGCTTGGGCTACCGCCACAGACACCCTGGTTCCCTCTCCTCCAGGGGGTCTCCGCTCCAGCTTCTCTTACCCGCCCAGAGGGGGGGGTCTCTGCTGGGCTTTGGGTGACCGCCACAAACACCCTGGTTCCCTCTTTCCTCCAGGGGGTCTCTGCTCCAGCTTCTGTTACCCGCCCAGAGGGGGGGTCTCTGCTGGGCTTTGGGTGACCGCCACAAACACCCTGGTTCCCTCTTTCCTCCAGGGGGTCTCTGCTCCAGCTTCTGTTACCCGCCCAGAGGGGGGGTCTCTGCTGGGCTTTGGGTGACCGCCACAAACACCCTGGTTCCCTCTTTCTTCCAGGGGGTCTCTGCTCCAGCTTCTGTTACCCGCCCAGAGGGGGGGTCTCTGCTGGGCTTTGGGTGACCGCCACAAACACCCTGGTTCCCTCTTTCCTCCAGGGGGTCTCTGCTCCAGCTTCTGTTACCCGCCCAGAGGGGGGGTCTCTGCTGGGCTTTGGGTGACCGCCACAAACACCCTGGTTCCCTCTTTCCTCCAGGGGGTCTCTGCTCCAGCTTCTGTTACCCGCCCAGAGGGGGGGTCTCTGCTGGGCTTTGGGTGACCGCCACAAACACCCTGGTTCCCTCTTTCCTCCAGGGGGTCTCTGCTCCAGCTTCTGTTACCCGCCCAGAGGGGGGGGGGGGGGGGTCTCTGCTGGGCTTTGGGTGACCGCCACAAACACCCTGGTTCCCTCTTTCCTCCAGGGGGTCTCTGCTCCAGCTTCTGTTACCCGCCCAGAGGGGGGGGGGGGTCTCTGCTGGGCTTTGGGTGACCGCCACAAACACCCTGGTTCCCTCTTTCCTCCAGGGGGTCTCTGCTCCAGCTTCTGTTACCCGCCCAGAGGGGGGGTCTCTGCTGGGCTTTGGGTGACCGCCACAAACACCCTGGTTCCCTCTTTCTTCCAGGGGGTCTCTGCTCCAGCTTCTGTTACCCGCCCAGAGGGGGGGTCTCTGCTGGGCTTTGGGTGACCGCCACAAACACCCTGGTTCCCTCTTTCCTCCAGGGGGTCTCTGCTCCAGCTTCTGTTACCCGCCCAGAGGGGGGGTCTCTGCTGGGCTTTGGGTGACCGCCACAAACACCCTGGTTCCCTCTTTCCTCCAGGGGGTCTCTGCTCCAGCTTCTGTTACCCGCCCAGAGGGGGGGGGTCTCTGCTGGGCTTTGGGTGACCGTCACAAACACCCTGGTTCCCTCTTTCCTCCAGGGGGTCTCTGCTCCAGCTTCTCTAACCCGCCCAGAGGGGGGGTCTCTGCTGGGCTTTGGGTGACCGCCACAAACACCCTGGTTCCCTCTCTCCTCCAGAGGGTCACCCACAGCTTCTCTTAGCCGCCCAGAGGGGTCTCGGCTGTGCTTTGGGTGATTGCCTTCCACCCTATGGTTCTCCAGTCAGTGTTTTTTACCCCGAGTGATGGCCCGTTTTGAGCCCGTCTTTGCTCGCAACCACCCTCCAAGAGGGCCCCACCCATCTGACCGTGCCCAGGACGAGGCATCGTCCCTGGGTTGGCCGGGTAGGTCTGAGAGCATGGAGCTCCCAGGCGCATTTGGATTTTTGGGACTTGGACTATTTTGGGTGACCGCCTTGAACACCCTGGTTCTGACCGCCTACTGTGGGCCTGTGCTGGGCTCGGGGGACCGCCACAAACACCCTGGTCCCCTCTCCTCCAGAGAGAGAGAGAGAGAGAGAGAGAGAGAGAGAGAGAGAGAGAGAGAGAGAGAGAGAGAGAGAGAGAGAGAGAGAGAGAGAGAGAAAATTTAAAAATTAAAAAAAAAAAAAAGCCGAGTTGGAGCTCCAAACTCTGGATGTGTGGGGAGGTACCCTTAGGAACCCCCCTAAACCCAGATTATGGAGCCCCAACTCGGCTTGGCCCTTTGGAGTTATGCCCGGTTACAGATGGGACTTTGACCCCGGTGGAAAAAAGCGGAAAAAAAACAAAGCAAAAACAAAACAAAAAAAAAAGCCGAGTTGGAGCTCCAAACTCTGGGTGTGGGGAGGTACCCTTAGGAACCCCCTTGACACCAGAGAGTGGAGCCCCAACTCGGCTTGGCCCTTGGGAGAAATGCCCGGTTAACAGCCCCACCACTAACACCTACACACACACACACACACCCCCACACACAGCTCCAGGACAGCCGGCATGGACCCCCACCTAGCCACCCCCCTCTACCCGACTCAGAGAACCACAGCTCCGGCCACACACCCCCACCTAGCCACCCCCCTCTACCCGACTCAGAGAACCACAGCCCCGGCCACACACCCCCACCTTGCCACCCCCCTCTACCCGACTCAGAGAACCACAGCTCCGGCCACACACCCCCACCTAGCCACCCCCCTCTACCCGACTCAGAGAACCACAGCTCCGGCCACACACCCCCACCTAGCCACCCCCCTCTACCCGACTCAGAGAACCACAGCCCCGGCCACACACCCCCACCTTGCCACCCCCCTCTACCCGACTCAGAGAACCACAGCTCCGGCCACACACCCCCACCTAGCCACCCCCCTCTACCCGACTCAGAGAACCACAGCTCCGGCCACACACCCCCACCTACCCACCCCCATCTACCCGACTCAGAGAACCACAGCCCCGGCCACACACCCCCACCTTGCCACCCCCCTCTACCCGACTCAGAGAACCACAGCTCCGGCCACACACCCCCACCTAGCCACCCCCCTCTACCCGACTCAGAGAACCACAGCTCCGGCCACACACCCCCACCTTGCCACCCCCCTCTACCCGACTCAGAGAACCACAGCTCCGGCCACACACCCCCACCTAGCCACCCCCCTCTACCCGACTCAGAGAACCACAGCTCCGGCCACACACCCCCACCTACCCACCCCCATCTACCCGACTCAGAGAACCACAGCCCCGGCCACACACCCCCACCTTGCCACCCCCCTCTACCCGACTCAGAGAACCACAGCCCCGGCCACACACCCCCACCTTGCCACCCCCCTCTACCCGACTCAGAGAACCACAGCCCCGGCCACACACCCCCACCTTGCCACCCCCCTCTACCCGACTCAGAGAACCACAGCCCCGGCCACATCCTCCGGGGGACCCACACCCGTTCACCAGCCGAACCCGGGGGTCCCACACTTAAGCCCGGGCATTAATGTCCCAGCCCACCCCGGGCCTCCAGAGAACCATGCATCTGGTCACCTAAAATTTATCGACTTAGGTTTTGGCGGGCTTACGGGCCTCCAGGTGGAGGGCCCTCCGCGCCCGCCTCAGAGAACCAGAACCCCGGATGGGGACCCCCACGGAGGTACACCCTGCATCCGCCTCAGAGAACCAGAGCCCCGGGCATGGACCCACACGAAGGTACACCCTGCATCCGCCTCAGGGAACCAGAGCCCCGGGCATGGACCCACACGAAGGTACACCCTGCATCCGCCTCTGAGAACCAGAGCCCCGGACAGGGACCCCCACAGAGGTACACCCTGCGTCCACCTCAGGAGAACCAGAGCCCCGGACGGGGACCCCCACGGAGGTACCCCTCTGCATCCGCCTCAGAGAACCAGAGCTCCGGGCATGGACCCACACGAAGGTACACCCTGCATCCGCCTCAGAGAACCAGAGCTCCGGGCATGGACCCACACGGAGGTACACCCTGCATCCGCCTCAGAGAACCAGAGCCCCGGGCATGGACCCACACGAAGGTACACCCTGCATCC
>NW_027645728.1:82933-102933 GCF_949357685.1 Gobio gobio
ATTTTTGTGCAGTGAGTGTGGCGATCCAGTGGCGAGCCCACAATCGAGGCCAATTTGAACACTGTTCTCTCGAGCCATGAACAATGTACAACAGTGTGCTCGAGCTCATGTTAAACTGCAAAACATGAGCTTTCCGATGATATAAGACTCACTGCGGTTGGACTTTGTTTTAATGAACAATAAAGAAACTGTACAGGCGGCTTTACCAAACACCTGCAGCGATTCAAGGCCCTGATACAGGCTCAACTGCACCTCTTCTCTTTCCTGTTAGGAACAACACACAGTAAAGTCATTCATATTTCTGTAAATACTCACCTTTAGTTTGATACGAAAAAAATGGAAATAGCTTGAGATTTGACTGAATTACAGTCATTTTTCTACTGACACACTCTGACAACACAGGCCTGTGCTTGACCTCAACGTGGCTGTTCTGACCATTGCTGTCTCCTTTTAACTCCCCTTACAAGATATAGAAAAATATATTAGGCACACTGTAAACTACACATTATAAGCTTTACAGAGACATGCAAAACATGCCTGTTGCATAAAAATTTAATTAAATAAACTAATTTTAACAAGAGGTTCAAAGTTGAAATCAAGTAATGTGCTCCCAAATGGTCACCACATAAGAAAATCACAATACCGATTTGACCTCTTCTCGGTCACTTTCTGATCATGTTACGGCAATAACAATTAGTATATTAGTAAAGCACTGATACTGGGCTTTGTTTTGAAGCAAAACACATGAAAACAGCTTATGAGTTTGCGGAATTAAAATAGTTTTCTTTCCAATCACTTGACGTTACAAGGCTCCGAATGGCCAAAAACGACACAAATTTGAGCTGTTCTCTTCCACTCTGACCAAGATGCGGCACAATCAGTATTAGCACTGTGAAGAGCAAATACTCACCGTTAATATGATGCAAAACAAATGAAAATAGATGCATTGTGCATATGTTCGAATGAGACAATGGCTGCTTTCGAAACCGCATACTTCCCTACTATATAGTATGTAAAAAGCAGTAGGTGAACGAATAGTATGTCCGAATCCTTTGTATTGATAAAAGAGTAGGTGAGAACTACCGGAGTTTTGGACTATTTCTCGCGAGATTCGGACGTCCTTATACTAATTTGCACTCGAATATGCCTACTTACCTACTATATAGTAGGAGAAAACAGTACGTGAAAGGAGTAGTATGTTCGAAACCTCAGTAATCATAAAAGAGTAGATGAGAAGTTCCCGGATGGCCTACTGATTCCGCCCAGATTGTGAAGCACCCATCGTCGGATACTTTTCTATCCCTGCCTTCCCATGAGCCAACAGGAAAGGATACGTCAGGCAGAGAAAAGCGAATCAAATGTGAATATTACAAACCAAAATCACGGTTCCTTGTGTTAAAATCACATTTGTTGAACTACTGTAGAGTAAACTGTTGAATTTTTGAAGGTGTAAAGACGACAGACAGTATAGTATAGTTGTGATTGTGCTGTAAAAACACGTTTTATTATGTATGAGCTCCAGTAACACACTTCTCCAAAGTGGATTTACATAAACCATATACATCTTAAAGATAAAGATGCTTACTAAATGTTTATTTAACATCTGACAGGAACATTTTCGATAAGTATTGCAGATGACATCACAGCATGAAATAGACATCTGATCAGATTGATGTATGTGTGCTTCTGTGCTATAATGGAATGGTTCACTGTTGTCAACACTGTTAACTCTACATGAACGTCAGTAATGTAAATAAATCTACATAAAGTAACTAAACATAAGTTATCTTTTTTATTTGTTCTTTAGTACTGTTGATGAATTGAGGAACATTAACACATCAGCAATTACCTCAACATTTAAATGTAGTATTGAGCACATAAACTTTTATCAAGTTGTTTAAGATCCAGGTAACATGAATGTTGTCTGATGTTACAGGGGCAGAAGAGCACGTGTGTGTTTATCTGGTGGAGACTGGAGAGAGGGTGATGAAGGAAGGCAGTCATCAAAGGCTTTGAGTATACTACAGAAATGAAAAAAACATAAATTTAAATCTTAAATTTGATTTTATTTTAATTTCAAACAGAGTTATTGCATCACTTTTCTGATTCTTGATGTCTGTGCATTTGCTGCAGAGCTTCTGTGGTTGAGCCTTGCTCAAGGACAGACTGGAACCACAAACCTTCTGCTTATCAGTTCAGTGTTTAGCCCACTACACCACAAAAGTGATAAAGCTACAATACAAATAGCATGTAATTGTAAAAATATTACATTAAATATGTCAAGAAATGGGATGCTGACAACATGAACTGTAAAACGTTTTAAGTAGTCATGCTGATGGAGAGCAGACACACGGATGTTTGGAGTAGACATCAGCAGTCAAATTGTCCTGCACATGTTCTCCCACTCTTGCTTCAAGGTTGTGGGGTTCAGGAGGGACATGATGGATGGCTAGGACAGGCGAAGGTGTTCATGGTGGTCAACTGCTTCATCAATACAAAGCCGCAGAATTGGCACAGCTGTGTTGAGATGGCAGCAGATGTGGGGTTCACCGCCTGTAAATGCGTGATGGTTTGTTAGAACAGTACATTTGAATAAAGCTTTGTTTCATGTGTTGTTGACTTTATTCATTTATTGTGATGTTTACTTTTATTCATTCTTTTACTCATTAATTCTGTTTCCTATTGTTGTCAGTAAATAAAATATTTTATGAACTCATGCATTAGGCAAGGCAAGACAAGGCAAGTTTATTTGTATAGCACATTTCATACACAGTGGCAATTCAAAGTGCTTTACACAGAAATGAAGTTAAAATAGTCATAAGTGAATAAAATAAAAATATATATAGTATAACTGTTATAATAGGAATTAAAAGGAAATAAAAATAAAGATGAAATCCCCTATCTGGGGTGGAAGAAAATGGAGAGTCAGGTTTACTTTAAAAATATTTGTCAGGTAACGGTGCGATTAGACAGTACCCTTACAGACAAATCTTCTTGGCCTAACTTGAGGGCGTTCTCTAGATGTTTTACCCGCCAGAGCAGATCTAAACGGGTCTTCCTCGCACTGGAGGGAGTACTCAAAAAATATTTGTCAGGTAACTGTGCATTTAAACATTACCCTTACAGACAAATCTTCCTGGACAGGAACACCATGGCTATCTCTACTTTGTTCGACCGTCAGAGCGGACGGTCTACACGGTCCTTCCTCTTACCACCAAGGGTATACAGATCTATCCGTCAGAGCAGATCTAAACGGATCATCCTCGCACCGGAGGGATTTCGATTTATCGCTCCCCCGTCTCTCAACCTCTTCCACCCAGACAGCCTTAACAAAATAAAAAATAATAAAAAATAAAAAGTATAATTAAAAACTAAAAATAAAACAGGGTTAAATTGAAACATAATTAAAGTGCAAGCAGTTCGGACAAAGCACAGAGCTCATTGAGTAAATGCATAAGATAAGGTGCAATCAGTCGGACGTACAGTGGCACAGCTCATTCAGTAAATGCACAGCTAAACAGATGTGTTTTGAGTCTGGATTTGAAAGTGGCTACTGTTGGAGCACATCTGATCTGTTCAGGAAGCTGGTTCCAGCTACGGCTGGCATAATAGCTAAAAGCAGACTCTCCTTGCTTTGAGTGAACCCTTGGTATTTCTAATTGACTTGATCCTGATGATCTGAGTGATCTGTTGGTTTTGTATTTAATCAGCATATCTGCATTGTATTTATGTCCTAGGTCATTGCGTGATTTATATACAAGTAATAGTACTTTAAAATCAATCCTAAATGTAACTGGAAGCCAGTGTAAAGACCTTAGGACTGGTGTAATATGGTCATATTTTCTGGTTCTGCTCAGAATCCTGGCAGCAGCGTTCTGTATGAGCTGCAGCTTTCTAATGGTCTTTAAGCTCGTTGGAACCGTCTTGACGAACTGAATAAATGAAATAAGTTTCATGATTTTGAGTGGTGTTTTCGCGGAGATCAGTGGGCGCGCAGTGACATCATCTATTATTTATTATCTAGTTCCCAGCATGCTTTGCATATGATTGAATTAAGAGAGAACAAATGTTAAAATTAAGTCTTTTTTATGTTTTTTTTTTGAGAAAACGAGAAAAGTGGAGGACTTGATATTGTGCAATTGTGTTTAATGTTCAATTACATATTAGAACCATTTAAAGAAGGGGGTGAGCATTGTGGAGAAGAGTTGAGCATTTTTAAAAAAAATATAAAGTAAATAATTTTTCAAACTTCTGGCACAGACTGGTATCATGTATAAACTGCTGATGGGGGAAATGTGTTAATAATATGACTCTATTTATACTGAATAATTGCTATGGTAGCAGGGCCAGTTCTAGACATTTGGAGGCCCCCCACCCCCAATAAAAAACACTTGAAACCAATATGATTCCTAACCTTTTTATTTATACAACATTTAATTTAAAATTTAGTATATTTTTACTTACACACTTAACCTGTTGTTTCTTTCATTAGTAGCCTACCATACAAAAAGCTACAAAAGTAAAAGACAAGACGTTTGTATTCAAAGTTAAAAAGCCAACGCACTACAACATTTTTTTAAATGTTTCAAATAAAGGATCTCATATCTATGGGTCTATCTTATATATTTTTCTAATGATTAGATTATACTGTAGCATCTGTAGGAATGGTGGGCGCAGACACATAGTTTAATGAATCTTCCAAATGATTCGATCAGAAATGACCCCTTTACAAAGCCCAATTCAGCTCTAGACCCCAGGAAATCAACCATCTATCACCAGAGAGAGATGGAGGCTCCATTCTGCCCGGAGCTACTACTTTTAGATAATAATTACTTGATTGCCTATGGACTTTTGACCAAAACTTAGACAAAGAGGACAAAAGACTCGTTGTGATTACAAGACAAAGAAACAAACCAGATCTCTGTCTTTTCAATGACCGGTAAATTAACTCGACGTGACACAGCTAAAACTCCAAGCAAACTCACAGAAACTGTTACAAATGGAGTGCATCAAATCACTGATTATTGGACTTTCATTCAAATAGCCTTCGAAATAGCTTGTTAGTGTGTTTACAACTGATACACGTGACTATTATGCATGTATATCACTCCCAATTCATGCAATTATGTAACTATTGAATGAGTGGATGAAAAGGCACCGTGTTTGATATCTTTTTGTTCGTATGGGTATAATCCAACAGATGAGCTGTGAATGAAATCTTTATAGAATCATGTCCTTATAGTAAGAAATTAGGTCTAAATTTACTCTCTGCTTAAGAAAAGGAAACTAAATTACCATAGATAACCCAATTTTATGGGAGGGGTGGAGACACAGTCACCCCTGAACCCTAATTGGCCAGAACCCATCCAGGGGATGGGCAAATATTTGAGTTTTAATCTCAGAACACAGACGAAGAGTGCTGTTCAAGAGTCAGTACTCAGCTAGTTCAGAGCCAGCGGTTCAAGGTCTGTTCGCGGCCTGTTCAGGCCTGTTCGCAGCCAGTTTGCAGTTCAGAGATGAGTTGAGTCCTAGCAGTTTGACCAGAGTTGAGTTCTGAACGGAGAGCTCCCAGGAGACGATCTGACGATCGTGGCAGACCAAGATCAGAGAAAATGGGTTAAACAACGATTTAATTCAGGCCATCTGCTCTTCTCTCACTTTCCTTTCTTTTACTTAAAGTTTATTTTCTTTCCGTTAAGTCTCGGGTTCTGTTAAGTTTCACCGCAAAGTTTCTCAACGAGTCCAAAAGCGCGCTTCAACTTCAAACAACGCCCACAAGACTTCCATCCAGCCGCCAACATGCCACGTGATTGGCTTCCCAAGACGTCGATCAAAAGACACGACAGACCTTCAGCGAATCAAAGACCCGGGAAAACCCCCCCTCCAGCCGGGGAAAGAGAATCCCCTGTCTGAGACGACACACGAGACACAAACGCAAGTAATACCTCTAGATTCCGAGCTGAACTGGTGCATTAGATCAAATGTAATAACCTTGCCTAAGAAATGATAGGAGGTTAAATTACTGATCAATGGTTTCTTCAGGTCATGTGTCATAAATGCATATATTGCTTGGGATTTCATATTTTCTTTCTCTTAAAACTTATTCTTTTCCTCACCTTCTTCCTTTCTGCAATGTGTGTGAATGTGCGAGTACATGTGTTTATGTTAGATATTAGTTTGATGTGTTAGAGTAATCAATAAAGTTCTGTTGTATTCAAAGATAACTGTTCTTGTGTTATGTGCTTACGAATTTAATGTCTTGAACTGCCGATCTAAGTTACCTAGCATTTAAATAATGTTTCACTATTGTTCAGATATTAATATCCGCTGCAGAGTTGATATTTACGGCCCGTTCAAATGAACGCTGGAAGAGTCATTTGCTTGGCTGTAAAATAGACTCTCAAAATTCCCTATGAATTCATTAATTTGAGCTAAATAGACCTGTTTCCCTTTAACAGAGTCCCCTTTAAGTTCTTACATATCGGTGGACGAATACGTTAAGGTGTAAACATTAATGCTGAATTATTTATAAATTATAATGTAATTCGAGTCTCTTTCATTTTAATTCAATTCCCCATTGAGTTATTATTTTATCTGACTCATAGTCGCTACAATACCCTGATATCACAGCCTACTTACGCCAATAATATCAGTTCAGAATTTTTCTTTCCTGCTCAGTAGCGATCGTGTCTTTCTCTTCCACTTGATTTGTGTATAGCATATTTAAGGTAACAATGCAATACACAATATCATATTACTGATATTAATAAAAATAATAAAAGCACTTCATTATGTTCATCCACTAAAGTGGTATCCTGGAACTGTGAAAAAATTTAATAAAACAGCAAAATAACAACAACAACAACAACAATAACTGTACTGTGAAATTTAATTGTAATAACAATATAAGAGTTAAGACACAATATAAGACACTGCTTCAGTTTTGGGGAAGCCTGTGGAGCATCACAAAACACTCATATGGATCCCTTTGTGCCCTTATTGGAGGAGGCCCGTCAGACGCATCCACCCTCTGTGCCCTGCTTGTGGACGCAGCAGACCCACTTCTACAAGATCAATGAATAAACAATAAAGAAAGTGCCAATGAATGACTGCTTTAAGTAGAAACATTACACACAACAATCATCTCGTTCACTAGATTTCAAATAGCTTACCGTGTTTTTCCAGCAATATCCTCCACCAGACGCTGCGCCAGGAAAGCGTCCGCCGGAGTGCGCATGCAGTAGTGCTTCTCCGCTGTCTTGGGAGTGTGTCCCAGGAGACGAGCCACCGCATTGCGCTCCACCTCCGGCAGGTTTTTAGCCGCCGCCTCGAAGGCCATCCTGGCATTACCGCTGGACACTTGTAGAATTTTGTATCTAGAACACAGGGCAACATTAGAATGCATATATAAATAAATATAATTATTTTGCAATGTAGTTATTAGAATATACACAGAAAATACAGTAAATGGCCCGTTTTGAGTCCGTCTTTGCTCTGAACCACCCTCCAAGAGGGCCCCACCCATCTGATCGTGCCCAGGACGAGGCATCTTCCCTGGGTTGGCCGGGGAGGTCTGAGAGCATGGAGCTCCCAGGCGCATTTGGATTTTTGGGACTTGGTTTATTTTGGGTATTTTCTACATGAGTAACTAACAAAAAAAAAAACATTTTATAACATCGTTCTCATTTAGGCAATGATACAAGATGGCGGCCGTGAGGCTTGCCACAGTACATGCAGTGTTCCTGTCTGTCTTTTTAATATCTGCGTTATTTGTTTGTGAAGTGTCGTGCTTAATACAGTATACTCAATCAGAGCTCTTAAACCTCAGATACACTTCTCACAGTGATCTGGGTTTATCTACGTCCTTGCTGGAGAAATTACGGGAATTAAACATATCAAGCCATTCAACATCATGGCTGCCGATCAAAAAAAGACGCCGCTCAGGAACCTTTGCCAGGTTCAGGAGACGCCCTTATCGGCCACCACTCCCAGCCCTTTTGCTGTCAAACGTCAGATCCTTACGGCATAAAATGGACGAACTCCAACTTATGTTACAAAACAACAAAGACTACAGTGACTGCTCTGCCATCTGCCTGACAGAGACCTGGCTGGATCAATCTGTACCGGACCAAGCGGTAACACTTCCAGGTTTCACATTATTCCGTGCCGATAGATCACCCAAATTATCGCGCAAGTCTAAAGGTGGTGGTATTTGCATTATGATCAATGAACGCTGGTGTACAAATTCTACAGAACTCACCCATGTATGCTCACCTCACCTAGAATACCTCACTGTCAAATGCAGACCATCATTTCTCCCACGGGAGTTCACGTCAGTAATCATGATCTGTGTGTATATTCCACCTGAGGCTAACGCTATTAGCACCATAGCCGAGTTAGCCAACTACGTCTCCTCAGTGGAAAATGTACACTCGGACGCGGCAGTCATTGTCCTCGGGGACTTTAACCAGACTAATCTGTCATCTGAGCTCCCCGACTACCATCAGCAGGTAACTTGCCCTAGCAGAGGGACCAACACGCTGGACCACTGCTACATTACCATCAAAAGTCCGCTGGGCAGGTCCGATCACGCAATGCTGCTGCTAATTCCACAATACAGACAAAAAGTTAAATCCTCCCAGTCACCAACGAAATTTATCCGGTGCTGGTCCCCTGAGGCCATTGAGAAATTTCGTGGCTGCTTCGCGTGCACAGACTGGGAAGTTTTCCATGCTGCAGGTGATCTCCATGACGTCACCGAAGTAACAACGTCATACGTCAACTACTGCGTGGACCTGTGCATACCACTCAAGAAAATCAAACACTACAAAAACAACAAACCGTGGTTCAACAAGGACATTAAACAGCTAAGAAAGGAGAAAAATGCAGCTCATCTATCAGGAAACAAAGAACAATATATGGCTGTCAAATACAAACTGAGATCTGCAATAAGAAGAGCCAAATCCAACCATGCAAATAACTAGAAGAACAAATCGCCACTAATGATACACATCTCATCTGGAAAAAACTCCAAAATATGACTAATTACAAAAAAAACCCAGCTCCCATACCTGATGACGATAATCAGCTTTCTGAAACAATTCCTTTTATGGGAGGTTTGAGCAGGCACCGGCTACACCACCATCAACCACCGACCCCCTCCACCACCCCCCTTATATCATTTATGAGGAGGAGGTGAGGAGCACCTTTAGGGGACTTAAGAGGAATGAAGCCCCCGGCCCAGACAACATCAGCCCCACCGTTCTTTACCACTGTGCTGCAGAACTGGCTGGAGTCTTCATCAGCATTTTCAATAACTCCCTCTGTGAAAACTCAGTACCCAAGTGCTTTAAAGAATCCATTATCATCCCGGTTCCCAAGACCAAGACCATCTCTTGCCTCAATGATTACAGACCTATTGCCTTGACATCAGCAGTCATGAAATCATTTGAGCGCATCATACTCAAACACCTAAAAAGCGTCACCACCCCCCTAATGGACCCCTTCCAATTTGCATACAGAGCCAACAGGTCAGCTGAGGATACCGTCAACTTGGCAATACATCACATACTGAACCACCTTGAGTCCGCAAACACATATGCCCGCATCCTGTTTATGGATTTCAGTTCTGCATTCAATACAATAAACCCTGCCAAACTGTATAATATATTACTGGACATGAATATCGACCCATGCATCTGTCACTGGATTCACAGTTTTCTCTGTAATAGGCAACAGAAGGTAAAGATTAAAAATAATACATCCTCCCCTCTGTTCCTCAGCACAGGCGCACCACAAGGCTGTGTTCTCTCACCCTGGCTATTTTCTCTCTACACAAACCATCTTACATCACACCACAATTCTGTCAGCCTATACAAATATGCGGACGATACAACTATCATAGGATTCATTACCAACAACCAAGAAACCGAATACCGCGCACAGATCAATCAAACAGTGACCTGGTGCATAGACCACGATCTCTTACTCAACACATCAAAAACAAAAGAACTCATCATCGACCTAAGACATCGGCCATCCCCCAAAACTCCTGTGCTCATTGACGGTGAACCTATCTCCATCACTGACACATTCAAATTCCTTGGAATCCATATCAGCAATAACCTCAAATGGAAAATCAATTCAGATCATATCTACAAAAAAGCCCAGCAGAGACTTTTCCATCTCCGACAGCTTAAGAGGTTTAGAGTAAGGTTTCATCTCCTGCTCCGCTTCTACACGGCCATCGTTGAGAGCATCCTCACCACATCCATCACAGTTTGGTTTGGCAGTCTAGACACACTTTCCCAGAAAAAATTACAGCGCATCATCAACAGAGCATCCAAAGTTATTGGTTCACCTCTACCAGCACTTGAATCACTCTACCACAAACGGACACTACGCAGAGCCCACAAGATAATTTCAGACATCAACCACCCAGCACACTACGCCTTCCAGTTACTGCCCTCTAGAAGGCGTTACAGGACAATCGCCGCCAGAACAACTCGCTTTAAAAACATTTCATCCCCAGAGCAATAAGCATACTGAACTCTGAACACTGAGTACTGTGGAGTAGGCATGACCACCCTATTTGTTACTGTTTAATGTAATGTTGGAACCTGTACATAGAGCTGTACTGAAAACAAATTCCACCAGCCTGGCTGTGTGGTCATTAAATAAAGAATAAGAATAAGAATTTTGTATATATTGCCACATGCTGACATTTATTTATTGTCTATAATTATTTAGCAGTGTAGTTATTAGAATATACACAGAAAATACAGTAAATTTGTACTTGTTATTGTGCTTAGTGTTTAATGTTCAATTACATTGCATTTAATTCATGTTTGTCCTTTCTTATTGTGTTGAAAATAAAATCTTTTAAGCTAGTACCCATTACCAAAATAAAAAGCAGCATGCCAGACTGTATTGAGTTTGATTGTGCTTTGTAATTTTATAACACCAGAAATATCTTCTAATTATAATAATTAATCTTTAGGATAAGTTGCAGTGAACTTATAGCTCATTACACTCATATACGTAAAATAATAAAAATAAAAAAATTGAACAGAAGTAATTCAGGTAAGAATATTTTAAGAAACCAAATATAATAAACATACAAAATATAGTTTTGGGATTTAGGACCTATGCTTTAACAAAGATGACTTATACTTATTTAGAATGCTGAAAATTACAGCTTTTAAAGAAAGAATTGTTTTTTTTTTGGAGAAAGCAAGAATGTTCGGTTAAAATGTAGTTTTTACAAATTAGCCTACATTAACTAAATAACTATTTTTTATAAACTGAACTGTATGAACTGTAAAAAATGATATAAGTGTTACAAAAGATGTCCTGTATTTTTGAACAAAGGTTAGGCCAAAATATTTATTAGAAATGTATATTTATTTATTTGTTTAACTTTTATTTAAATTTTCTATTCAAAATGTTATAAAATTTGTTCTCTCTTAATTCAACCATATGCAAAGCTTGCTGGGAACTAGATTATAAATATTAGATGACGTCACCGCGCGCCCACTGATCTCTGCGAAAACACCACTGAGATATTTGCCATTACATAGAATGGCAAAATGGCGGCCGTCAGAACGCGAGCGCTGCCATTCTATCTAATATTTCTAATCTATTATATCTCTATATATAAAATATATATATATATATATATATATATGAATAAATATAATTATTTTGCTATGTAGTTATTAGAATATACACAGAAAATACAGTAAACGGCCCGTTTTGAATCCGTCTTTGCTCTGAACCACCCTTCAAGAGGGCCCCACCATGACCGTGCCCAGGACGAGGCATCTTCCCTGGGTTGGCCGGGGAGGTTTGAGAGCATGGAGCTCCTAGGTGCATTTGGATTTTTGGGACGGTTTATTTTGGGTATTTTCTACATAAGTAACTAAAAAAAAAAAAAAAAAACATAACAGCGTTCTCATTTTGTATATATTGCCACATGCTGACATTTATTTATTGTCTATAATTATTTTGCAATGTAGTTATTAGAATATACACAGAAAACAGTCTCAGGATCTGGGAAGTCTGTGGAAGGTTTGAAGTCCACCCCTGCCTCCGGATCCAGGCCTCAATTCCGGTCCCAGGTGGCTGATGCCGACCAAAGTGTTCTATAAAGACAAATCACGAGGAGCATTTGCCATCGTGGTGACATGTTTTATGAGATTTCACTAATTGTCCATCCCTGACAGTTTTTGTTGCAAAATTTGTATATTGATGCTTACCAAGGACACTACGTTCCCGGAGCTTGAGCTGCTCGCTACGCCAGCAGTCGTAGCAGTGCCGCTCGTGCTCGCCACACGGCTGGTGTCTTTTTGGCCTTTTAGGAGGCGGCCCGTCCAGAGTCACAGGGCAAGACTGGACCAGCATGTCAAATGCTGTCCGTTCATCCACCCTGTCCTGACGACTCATGGACACAGCAGACCCACTTCTGCAAATCGATGAATAAACAATGAATAAAGTGCCAATGAACAACTGCTTTAAGTAGAGACATTGAACACAACAATCATCTGGTTCACTAGATTTCATGTAGCTTACCGTGCGCTCATTGGCGGAGCCCTGTCCGACACATCCACCCTGTCATGCCAACTCGTGCACACAGCCGACCCACTTCTGCAAGATCAATGAATAAACAATAAAGAACGTGCCAATGAACGACTGCTTTAAGTAGAGACATTACACACAATCATCTGGTTCACTAGATTTCATATAGCTTACCGTGTTTTTCTAGCGATTTCCTCCACCAGATGCTATTGATCATGATATACGGCTGCAAAATCACATCAGCCTGCCGAGTCACAGCGGTCATTCCATGCTTCCCTTACACCCAGCAAGACAAGGATAAGAGTCAGGCACCCATTTCTGCCCAACATGCTGTCGGTCTCCAAGACTCGTGTTTCTTCATCTTCACTGCCTCCAGGTTGCAGTTGCAATTGTGTGGTTCATTATTGTAAAGTTACCAAAGACATGTGAATACAGAGTGCTTCTAATTGCTGTTAGCTAGTTTCTGTCATTTTATTTGTGTGAAGGTTATTTTTAATAGAGTCTCCTATTGCAGAACAACACTAAACCGGTGAACCACGTAACACGTGTGCACATCTCTTGTTGTCCTTCAAACAACAGTCTTCATCTTCACTGCCTCCAGGTTGCAGTTGCAATTGTGTGGTTCTTGTTTGTGTAGAACATTATTGTAAAGTTACCAAAGACGTGAATACAGAGTGCTTCGAATTGCTGTTTGCTAGTTTCTGTCATTTTATTTGTGTAGTAAGGAAGCGGACGAGGTATGGCACCTTAATCTTGAAGATTGAAGTGCACCTTGAATTACAGTTTGATGACACAGACGAGCACCCTGAGATGCTGGACCAGCTGTACGGACGCAAAACCAGGTAAGGTCTCACACACACACACACCTCCACTGTGTAGACAGTCTGGAACTCAGTGAAGTTATGCCTCAATGTGACATGGACCAGTCCAATCAGAACCTGTGGAGGTGTGCGTACAACAGCCAGGTAACAGAAAACTAGGCAACAACAAGAATGGTCATTAAAAATGCAGTGTTTTTATTTGAGTTCTTTTTGACATTTAGTCTAATATTTTTTTTTTTTTACTTATTTGTCAATAATTAATCCAACAGGCGATGTGTGTTTATGTTGCAGAAGTAGCACAGTGATGCACTGCCTTTGATGGCGCTCGGACACACAACCAGGTAAGGTCTCACACACACCTCCATTGTGTATGTTTTGGCTGTACATAGCTGTTTCTGAGTTCTTAATGCTTAAAGAGTTAGACTTTTTTTAAGTCACCAGCTGACTCACAGTTCTGATGATGAAAGTGTCAAAGAGGTTTTTTCTTCTGGTTCTCTGTGTATCAGCTCCAGAAGAAACAGCCCAAAGCCGTGAGATGCCCAACGGCCCAGACTCAGAGATGTGGGATTTCTGAGAGGCATGGCTGGGATGTGCTGCGCTTTAGTCTGGATGAAGGCATCACTTTTTTAATTGGACAGCCATAATTGAGGGTGACATGATAGTGAGGGATGGCCAGGGGTATTAAGTGCAAAGGATTTTTAAATGTCTAAAAAAAAAAAAAAAAACATTTCTGCCCAGATGGTAAACATGCTGTCGGTCTATTCGGTCCACTCGTGTTATTTGATGATGGGACTGGTGGATGCAGCTGACCCACTTCTGCAAATCAAAGAAATAAAGCAGTCGTTCATTGGCACTTTCTTTATTGTTTAAGTAGAGACATGACACCCAATCATCTGGTTCACTAGATGTCATGTAGCTTACCCAGAGCTCACTGACGGAGACGCATCGACCCTCTGTTTCTTGCTGGTGGATGCAGCTGACCCACTTCTGCAAATCAAAGAAATAAACAATAAAGAAAGTGCCAATGAACGACTGTTTTAAGTAGAGACCTCACACACAATCATCTGGTTCACTAGATGTCATGTAGCTTACCCAGAGCTCACTGACGGAGACGCATCGACCCTCTGTGTTTTGCTGGTGGATGCAGCTGACCCACTTCTGCAAATCAAAGAAACAAACAATAAAGAAAGTGCCAATGAACGACTGTTTTAAGTAGAGACATTACACACAATCATCTGGTTCACTAGATGTCATGTAGCTTACCGTGTTTTTCCAGCGATGTCCTCCACCAGACGCTGCGCCAGGAAAGCGTCCGCCGGAGTGCGCATGCGGTAGTGCTTCTCTGCTGTCTCGGGAGTGTGTCCCAGCAGCCGAGCCACCGCATTGCGCTCCACCTCCGGCAGGTTTTTAGCAGCCGTCTCGAAGGCCATCCTGGCGTCACCGCTGGACACTGGTGGGATGTTGTATCTAGAACACAGGGCAACATTAAAATGCAAAAGAACAAGAGGAACGTGTGTACAAATGTGTACTTTAGATTGAGTGTAAAAAAATACAGATATGCATAATGGCACTTACTTTGCATGGAGTCTATAGAGATCATTGCAGGGATTGTGGATGGGCCTTCCACTGCTAGAGATAAAAAAATGGTCCTCTGCCGTCACATCACCCCCTGACCTGAACCCCTGGAGCATCACCGGCCGAATATGCTGGAAGTACAGGCTGAACCACTAGGAAAAAGAAATACATACATTTAAAAACACACACACGGTTATAATGTAATTTTGAATACAAACGTACAAGTTCCTGGTCAGTGGTCAGGGGAACTTCTGCAACTTGTGAGGCAGCAGTCTTATGCTCCTTCACAGCCACACATGAGCCATTCTGAAAATGTTCTCCCCTGCCATTCCTCAACCTGCAAACACACCGATGTGCACATTCAGTGACAGGAAGACTAATAATCAAAAGGTACACACACACATCTGTGAACCGCAAGACATCAGGAGGCACTAATGAAAATAAATAAATAAAGAGGGTTATTAAAATACACTAACGGTCATGTTGGTCACAACGCCCGGCCTTTGGAGGAGCTTGAGCATAATAATTGCCTCCAAATAATAGAGGACAAGCAGGCGGTCATTCTTCTCAAACTCCTCCCCGGCAACGGCTGCTGGACCCTGCAGTTTCTCCAAAACTGCCAGGAAGTCCGCTTCAGCTAACCCCAGGATCGCTACACAGTCCGCTGGCAGCTTCTCCTTCCCATAACCCTGGTAGCTGAGAAATAAAATACTAATGTTGAGCTCACCTGTGATTTCCGCGCAATAGTTAAAAAGGAGTGAAAAAATCATTAAAAAAACATACCGTTTTTGTGTCAACTCTTTGTTGACCTTTTTGGACATACCCGCCCGTATGCCGTCCAAAGGATCAATAAAGTCTCTACAGTCTTTGTAGAGACTTTTGTTCTTGCTGTGGAGGCTGGTACAAGTGATGGTGTACTTCATGAACCTTAAAGAGAGAGAAAGAAATGATTGTTACAGCCTATCTGATAATTATCAGTTGACAGTTACGCCATGTGTGTTTGTTACGTTAAACAGTCCTCACCTCTTGAGACTCTTCCAATAATTAAGCACTGTCTGCTTGGAGAGTTGGGTGTGCGTCAGTACATTAAAGTACTCTCGCACCTTTTCCACTTCTCCAACGAAAGACAGGCTCGCCTCATTGGGGTCCATGAAGTACATGAAGCGGGAGACATTTTCCACCTGTAATTATACATTACATATTAAAATCTGCAGGGCTGCATGTGAAACAGGTTAACAACATGTGACCACAACACACATTTTATGGATAGGAACCAAACTACATTTTGGGAACACTTTATTTAACATTGAAGTACCAGTAAATTATGCATAATTAAATGCAAATAAACCTCAACTAAATCATAACCCTGCCCTAATACTATATTAAGTACATGTATTAATATTACACATTACTTAAATATATAATTACACTGTAACAATGACACCTTAAAATAAAGTGTAACCTATTTTTTCTTTAAATGTATCTAATTATTTTTCTGTGTGTGTGTGTGTGTGCGCGCGCGCGTGTGCGTGCGATATTTAAAGCTATCTTTTCTTTTCAATTACCTCTTGTCTGCTCCTCTTGTTGCCCAAGTCCACTCGCAGGTAGTGGAAGAAGCCCTGAAGAAGGGGATGGTCAATGGAGTGCTTCATGTAAAGGCCCTTTTTGGCCATCTCCACCCACACATCAGAGGTCCACCTCTGTCCCCCAGAGCTGAAATCAAATAAACCAGGTGGCCAAATGATTGTGTATATGTTCAAGAGTAATGATGTCCAATCTCTGCATCTGCTCTCTGTGAAGGATGTAGAGAAACTTTACCTCTGAAAGTCCTCCTCAGAGCTCTCTGTGAAGGATGTAGAGAAACTTTACCTCTGAAAGTCCTCCTCAGAGCTGTCGTCAGACACTGGCTCCAGTTCTGGCTCCAGAGCTGGTGGCTCGCTCTCAGCATCCCTCGTCGAGCTTTGAGGAATGGAAGATGGAGCAGGAAGGAGTGGAGGAATGTTCCTCACCACCAAGCCTTTCCGGGCCATTTCCTCCAACAAGCTAAGAAAAGAAAAACAGTGAATACACACACATTTGATGGAATATTGAGTATTGTACTGCAACAGGACAGAGCAGTCAGGCATAAGTGAATTACACACCTAGCAAGAGGATTAGCGGCTCCAAAAATCTCCAGAATCCTCTGGTACTCCCAGAACCGGCCGGTCTGGGAGAACTCCGCCATCTCCTTCTTGGCCTGGATCACAGTAGCTTTTAAGTCCTCTTCCGAGCTTCACTGCATTCAGATCGCCCTGAGATGCCCAGGAAGAGTACGGGGTGCCTTCTTGCAGTGAGGGCAGAGGAAGTAAATCCTGCTGTGAAACACACTGTATGAACAAACGAAAGGTTATTTTTCTACATACAAGTTCAATGAAATGTAGTCAACTTAGTCTGCAGCATAGTACAGAACAATTGTAAAAAACAAACCAACCTTCTTTTTTTTAACTAAAAGTAAAATAAAATACATTTTGTTAGAGCCAAGATGCAAATGTGTATTATTTAACTTTTTTCTAGATCTGCACACCCTGCCTGGCCTTAAAGCTTTGTGTAACACACCACAGATAGAAATTTGATTTATCGCTTCAGAAAATACCAACTTACATAATATTTATCTGGTAAATGATTATAGATTTTAGATATCTGGACAACAAAATTATTAGACACCGGTTATGTGAAGCGGAGAAACTGAGGTGAGGACTCAATTGTGGGTGAAGGACTGAATATTTATTAACAAATAAAACAATAACAAAACAAAAAAACCACGAGGGGGAAAACATAACAAAACTTAAACCAACAAAACAACAACTTCAAAACAAACATACCAAATAGTCACGGAGAAAGGGAGTGGATCACAGGGAAGGAAGACATAGACCAAACAACATACCAACAAGAACTGTGAACACAAGAGAACTATATAAAGGGGAATAAATCAGGAGGGAGCAGGTGGGAGAAATAAAACACTAATCAGATACCAAGGGGGAGGGATCAGACAAAGACACGAGCACATTGCCCAAAATAACATCACATGTGCTCTGAAAAAACTGGTTTGAGTCAGCTCTCAGAAAAAGATGTTTTTATAAGTTTCAAATTAGTTAAAAATAAGTAAATGTGATAAATTATTTGTAATCTGAACATAATGAGCTTCATTTTATTAGGAAACACATGAAAAATGTCAAATAAAGGAAAGAAAAAAGAGGGGCAAATGTTGTTATGTATTGCTCTAATTGTTAGAAGGATCTCTTGAGAGGATGGAGTGCATGCACTCTTTTTTTCTTTTGAAATCTCAAGCTTTTTTCATGTGTTTCCTATCAAAATGAAGCTCATTATGTTCAGATTACAAATATTTGATCACATTTACTTATTTTTAACTAATTTGAAACTTATAAAAACACATTTTTCTGAGAGCTGACTCAAACCAGTTTTTTAGCTTGTCCCATAGCTCGATGGGCCATTCTCACCTTGGGTGTAATACTGCGACCTCATTGGCTAGTTTGAAAAGAGCTTCAGGTTTATCTATGAATAGATTGACTCACTAGTTTGTTACAGTATATTCAGCTGGAGGACACCATTTGACTTCGTTTGATACTTTTGCAATGGCTGACCAAGCTCAGAAGAGTTAAGGCTTGTGTTTTTGTTTCTTAACTGTATGTGCTTATGTTATTTGGGTTTCATTCAGAGGATGTTTGCTTCATTTAGAGAATTAAAGACACAAAGATTTCTGTGTGAATGAAAGTGAAGAAGAGGTCAAATTGGCCTTGTGATGTTCTGGAGTGCTGACCATTTGGGAGCACATTACCTGATTTCAACTTTGAACCTCTTGTTAAAACTAGTTTATTTAATTAAATGTTGATGCAACAGGCATGTTTTGCATGTCTCTGTAAAGCTTATAATGTGTAGTTTACAGTGTGCCTAATCAATTTTCTATATCTTGTAAGGGGAGTTAAAAGGAGAGGGCAATGGTCAGAACAGCCACGTTGAGGTCAAGCACAGGCCTGTGTTTTGCCAGAGTGTGTCAGTTGGAAAATGACTGTAATTCAGTCAAATCTCAAGCTATTTTCATTTGTTTTGCATCATATTAACGGTGAGTGTTTGCTCTTCACAGTGCAGTATTAGCACTGTGAATTACAGTCATTTTTATTTAGATTTTTTTTTTAAACACGTGAAAAAAAGCTTGATATTTTTTACTGAGTTTCAAAAAAAAAAGTATCTCTTTTTTAAAATCATGTCTCATTCTTTCAGATCATTGTTTAAATAATTGATTCTATATGATGTCATTTTGTCTTGAAGGTCTGCTGATCGCACCGTTGTGCACTGCTTGCTGTGCCTAAAGCCCCAGGACAACCTCTCTGTTCATCTGGCCAGGGTGTGCATGAAGAGCAGTACGCCAGAGGAAAGAGCTGCCGAGGTTCAGAAAGCCAAGGCTTCGGGCAGAGAGTGGGTCCGCAGCAACAGGACCTGGGACTTCGAGCAGCTCTGTGTTCTCCTGCCTGACAGACGCTCTCGGCTCAACATGGTCAAGGAGCTTCTTCGACGGGGCTTTTTTTATCACAAACCAGCCCAGAGAGTCTGACAGTGACCAGGACAAAGAGGCTGCTGCTGCTCCGTCTGATCTTCCTCAAACGTAAGGGCAATACTTAAATGCTTAAATATAAATGCTTTTCTTACTTAGTATTTGTATCAATAACTTTGATAGTCTTGTCTGTTATGTTCCGAACAGCCTGGTCGTTCAGAGGGCTCCTGGCATTAAAGACTGCCAGAAGATTTTGAGAGTGGCAAAGTCGGACGTGCTCAGGATCCAGAGGGACCTGCAGGTGGGCAGAGAGCTCTCCACGAGTTTCTTTGTTTCGTCGTCCGGCATGGATGTTCACAGTGTCTCACGGGACATGAATTGGCTCCATAAATTGTAAGTGCCTAACACAGGTCCATGTGCATTTGTGTGAATGGATACACTTAATTGCATCTTGCCTCATCACAGTCACATCACAATTA
>NW_027645728.1:135433-137933 GCF_949357685.1 Gobio gobio
GAGTATAAATATATGATTGTGAAGGAGAATGCAAGTGTGTGTGTGAGAGTATAAATATATGATTGTGAAGGAGAATGCAAGTGTGTGTGTGTGAGTATAAATATATGATTGTGAAGGAGAATGCAAGTGTGTGTGTGTGTGAGTATAAATATATGATTGTGAAGTAGAATGCAAGTGCGTGTGTGTGTGTGTGAGTGTGTGTGTGTGTGTGAGTATAAATATATGATTGTGAAGTAGAATGCAAGTGTGTGTGTGTGAGTATAAATATATGATTGTGAAGGAGAATGCAAGTGTGTGTGTGTGAGTATAAATATATGATTGTGAAGGAGAATGCAAGTGTGTGTGTGTGTGTGTGTGAGTATAAATATATGATTGTGAAGGAGAATGCAAGTGTGTGTGTGTGTGTGTGTGTGAGTATAAATATATGATTGTGAAGGAGAATGCAAGTGTGTGTGTGTGTGTGTGAGAGTATAAATATATGATTGTAAAGGAGAATGCAAGTGTGTGTGTGTGAGTATAAATATATGATTGTGAAGGAGAATGCAAGTGTGTGTGTGTGAGTATAAATATATGATTGTAAAGGAGAATGCAAGTGTGTGTGTGTGAGTATAAATATATGATTGTGAAGGAGAATGCAAGTGTGTGTGTGTGTGTGTGTGTGTGTGAGTATAAATATATGATTGTGAAGGAGAATGCAAGTGTGTGTGTGTGTGTGTGTGTGTGTGTGTGAGTATAAATATATGATTGTGAAGTAGAATACAAGTGTGTGTGTGTGTGTGTGTGTGTGTGTGTGTGTGTGTGTGTGTGTGTGTGTGTGTGTGTGTGAGTATGAATATATGATTGTGAAGGAAAATGCCAGTGTGTGTGTGTGTGTGTGTGTGTGAGTATGAATATATGATTCTGAAGGAGAATGCAAGTGCGTGTGTGTGTGAGAGTATAAATATATGATTGTGAAGGAGAATACAAGTGTGTGTGTGTGTGTGTGTGTGTGAGAGTATAAATATATGATTGTGAAGGAGAATGCAAGTGTGTGTGTGTGTGTGAGTATAAATATATGATTGTGAAGGAGAATGCAAGTGTGTGTGTGTATGTGTGTGTGTGTGTGTGTGTGTGTGTGTGTGTGTGTGTGTGTGTGTGTGTGTGTGTGTGTGTGTGTGTGTGTGTGTGTGTGTGTGTGTGAGTATAAATATATGATTGTGAAGGAGAATGCAAGTGTGTGTGTGTGTGTGTGTGAGTATAAATATATGATTGTGAAGGAGAATGCAAGTGTGTGTGTGTGTGTGTGTGTGTGTGTGTGAGTATAAATATATGATTGTGAAGGAGAATGCAAGTGTGTGTGTGTGTGTGTGTGTGTGTGTGTGTGTGTGTGTGTGTGAGTATAAATATATGATTGTGAAGGAAAATGCAAGTGTGTGTGTGTATGTGTGTGTGTGTGTGTGTGTGTGTGTGTGTGTGTGTGTGTGTGTGTGTGAGTATAAATATATGATTGTGAAGGAGAATGCAAGTGTGTGTGTGTGTGTGTGTGAGTATAAATATATGATTGTGAAGGAGAATGCAAGTGTGTGTGTGTGTGTGTGTGAGTATAAATATATGATTGTGAAGTAGAATGCAAGTGTGTGTGTGTGTGTGTGTGTGTGTGTGTGTGTGTGAGTATAAATATATGATTGTAAAGGAGAATGCAAGTGTGTGTGTGTGTGAGTATAAATATATGATTGAGAAGGAGAATGCAAGTGTGTGTGTGTGTGTGTGAGTATAAATATATGATTGTGAAGGAGAATGCAAGTGTGTGTGTGTGTGTGAGTATAAATATATGATTGTGAAGTAGAATGCAAGTGTGTGTGTGTGTGTGTGTGTGTGTGTGTGTGTGTGTGTGTGTGTGTGTGTGAGTATAAATATATGATTGTGAAGGAGAATGCAAGTGTGTGTGTGTGTGAGTATAAATATATGATTGTGAAGGAGAATGCAAGTGTGTGTGTGAGAGTATAAATATATGATTGTGAAGTAGAATGCAAGTGTGTGTGTGTGTGAGTATAAATATATGATTGTGAAGGAGAATGCAAGTGTGTGTGTGTGAGTATAAATATATGATTGTGAAGGAGAATGCAAGTGTGTGTGTGTGTGAGTATAAATATATGATTGTGAAGTAGAATGCAAGTGCGTGTGTGTGTGTGTGAGTGTGTGTGTGTGTGAGTATAAATATATGATTGTGAAGTAGAATGCAAGTGTGTGTGTGTGAGTATAAATATATGATTGTGAAGGAGAATGCAAGTGTGTGTGTGTGAGTATAAATATATGATTGTGAAGGAGAATGCAAGTGTGTGTGTGTGTGTGTGTGTGAGAATAAATATATGATTGTGAAGGAGAATGCAAGTGTGTGTGTGTGTGTGTGTGTGAGTATAAATATATGATTGTGAAGGAGAATGCAAGAGTGTGTGTGTGAGTATAAATATATGATTGTGAAGGAGAATGCAAGTGTGTGTGTGTGTGTGAGTATAAATAT